>NW_027312354.1:0-31529 GCF_040954645.1 Diabrotica undecimpunctata | reverse complement strand
ACGCGCTATCTCAGAGTCTTCAATGTACGATGGGTGTACCTCAAGGCTCAATACTGGGGCCTTTATTTTTCATTATATTTGTAAGTGACCTAAACACGTTTTGTTCAATGCCAGATAAAATTGTTCAGTATGCTGATGATACCAATATTCTCATGTCTCACAGTGAACCCATACAACTGGTGGAAAATATCAATGTTGCGTCTACTGAATTTAGCACATATTGTAAGAATAATGGACTCAAGCTCAACGTAACAAAAACACATTTTATGCGTTTCTTACCAAAAAACGTAACTCCAAATTCTGACTTTTATTTACATGTGGATGGCAAATCAGTAGAAAGTTATACTACAACGAAATTTTTGGAGGTAACCCCAGATCATAAACTTACATGGGGAACTCACGTAAATCTTGTATCTACAAAGTTAAGTCTACTATATATCTACTATACTCCTTATAGCTATATAATTTACTTTAGTCCAGTCTGTACTTCAGTATGGCTTAATATTTTGAGGTTACTCATCTCATCTTGAAAGGGCATTTATAGCTCAAAAGAAAGTTTTAAGAAGTATGTATGGTGTTCCATTTTGAGATAGTTTCAAGCCACTATTTAAGAAGTCTAATATTTTAACACTACCTAGCCTTTTAATTTTCCAATTAGTATTGCACATTGTGGAAAACAAGCTCAAGTTTGGCAGAAATGAGGACATTCAATCACATTATACTAGATGTAAATCAAATTTTCGACAACTTTTTCTAGATTAGGTGTATCCCAACATTCACCTGAATATATTGGAATAAAATGTTAAAATAAAATAGTCAATATATTAACTCTCAGTAATTCTTCACATAAAGGTTTTCGCCCTTTTTTCGCCAAACTGTGTATTCATTTTTAATGGTCAACATATTCTACAGTGTTGATGAATTTTTAAATTTTTTAACATTTTTGCAACAATAGTTCTAAATTTGTATTTGTAACTTTTATTTCTTATTTATTTTATTGTAATCACTATTTTATTTTCATCATGTGTACTTTTACTATATATTGTACACTTTTGTACTAAAATTTTGACTAGTCCGATAAGATTTATACATTTTTTGTAAGAATTGTGTAAACTTTGTGGATAAATAAATTCTATCTATCTATCTATGTATCTAAACTTGATTATAGCACTCGTCGCTCATTTGAAAAACAAGTTTCAGTGAATAAGCTTCCTGCTATTGATGACTTTTTCGATTTTTTGAGTAAGCGTTGTGTTTTTCTGGAAAACATCAGCTCTGAGAATTCCATTGCAGCCTAACAACCCACGTCTAAAGTGACTAGATTTCAAGGTAACGACCATTCTCACCCAAGTAAGTTCAAGTTAGCTTTTCACTCACAATGAAACCCCTATAGTCAAATGGATTCAAAATCAAAGCCATCTACTTCACAGCCCACAGGATGTAGTTATTGCTTGCAGCAAATCACTGCACCTACTCATGCACTAAGTTTTGTTCATTGCCTGTATCCGATAGAGTTGAATATTCAAAGGCCAATAAGCTCTGTTTTAACTGTTTACGTAGTAAGCACTTTTTACAGATCTGTGCTTCAAAGTCTTCCTATTCTCAATGCCGCTTCCGATGAGAATTCGGAAGACTTGTCCTCGGACACAACTGTTCGTACACAACATCAGGAAGAAACTCTGCAAGATATTTTAGATGGAAACTAAATCTCTTTTTGGTAAACGGAGTAAGAAACTACATTACATATAAGAAACATGTAATTGTTCTGTGAGTAAAAAAAAGCAATAAAATAAACTGCAACTTATTTTTGGAAGTTATGAAAAATAATTTCTGGAAAAATATGAGCAATATTGCAATACTGGCAAGAAAGATGAACACATATCAACGACATGGTGCACTCTGCTGGTACAGAAGATTAAAAAAAACCAGAAGAATGATTTTTCTAGACGAAATTCGTCTCTATTTTATCATTTAAAACGCAACGTTCAACGATTGCGAGTCTGTAAGACTTTGTTTTTAAATACTTACTGTATTACTGATTGGGTAATCTTAAGTTGGCATAAAGGGCCGGGACATGTGAATATTACAGATGAAGTTGATAATTCTAAAATGCAGACAAAACGAAGAAAATCGCAAAAAAAATTTCTGATTCTGAAAGAGTTGCCAAAAGTAGAAAGCCACTATTGTGGGAGAGATACCACGAAGCTTTATCTGGAACCAGTTTTTCAAACCAAGATGCAAGTTTATTAACTATACAAGGAAAAATGCAAAGAACTAGACAAATACTTTGTTAGCATTAAAAGATTTCACGAAAAATTTGAACTCACAATTTGTCAATCTGCATTCCTAGGAGAGACCAGTGCAATGTATGCACGAGTTACAAAATAGGCAATTTACCCTTAGAAACATACGAAAATCATTTGTTATAAAAGGAATTGGTACAAGCAAGCTATTTTGGTAGCACGATCCTTAAAAGCTTCTACTTTATATTATAAATCAAGGTTAATTGCACATAAATATACAGTGTATAAGAAGACAAAAGATGGAGTGTGCTATATTTGGCATAAGGGAGAAGGAGGAGTCACTTACAATCAGTTTGCTTCCATCATATTCGCACACCACATCGAAAATCATTTAAAACCGCTTCCTAATGAAAAAAGTAATAATTTGGAGTATCGGTTGTTACTACCAAAACCGCAATTCAAATTTGACAGTTTTTTACTCCTGTGTACAAATAAAAATATAACTATTGTACAAAAATACTTGGAACATGGACATACACAAATGGAGTGTGACTCCATGCATGGCCAAATAGAAAAAAGAATCAAAAATCGAAAAATATATGTTCCTGCTGATTACATAAAAATAATGAAAAGCGCCAGAAGGAACCCAAAAGTAGTTTACTTGAACCATTCTTTTTTTATGGATTAAGTCCGTCTTATATACCTCAATAAGACCAGGTACGAAAGGAGTAGAATCCATTGTTACAGACCTGTCAACATTAAAGCACCCTCCGGAGAAAGAAGTCTTCTCTAAATTAAGCTTTGAAGAAAACTGTGTTCTGTTGACAGAAAGAGTGCGAAAAACTAATACGTTTGAGAGCCAAAACAGCTGTACCAATGCCCACGATAGATTAAAACCTATAAGTACCAGTATTTGCAAGAGTCTAATTTCCAAAGACTTCCAGGGATTCTATGATTGTTTAAAACACTGATTTTTCATAATTTTGAATCTAGTCCTGTTGTATTTTTTTTATTTTATGTTGTGATTTTATCCCCATGTGTAAAAATTTGAGTTTTTTGTGTGGAAAAGTTTTTATTTTAAATATATATAAGTATTTTATTCAATAAATCAGTAAAGGAGTATGGCCCTGACAAAAGTTGTAAACAGTACGTTTGTCTCGGCTCTTGATATTTTTTAATTTTAATGTGTTTAATTGCAAGTTTAATTATAAATTACAGTTGAAGTGTGCCAAGATTATTAAGGTTGTAAGTTTAAATATTTCTTATTTTTTTAAATTAAAATCGCATTTTACACTGGATTTATTAGTTTTTTAAATAGTTCATCGATCGTAAATAATTATAAATTGATCAATAATAAACAACAACCAGTATTGTTTTTTGCTGGGGCAGAGAGGTACTATTATTTTTGCTACTGTAAAGAATAACAAAGTATGCCGCTGTCGGATATCACTATACAGAACGCCTCTTCAAAGAGCAAAGTTATTCCCTGGCAGCATTACAGCAGAAATTTCCTATTAAAGTTCAAGCAATTATTTTCAGTGCTATAAATAACGCCCGTCTTCAGGATTATTTAATCCCACTAGGCACTTTAATTAATTCAAATAATATTTTATTCTCTTCTCGTTTATCTAATAATAAAATATATATGTATCTAATAAATATATATGTATCTAAATCCAGCGTAGATGAGTTTATGGAGAAATATGGTTCTATTAAAGAGCAAGGAGAAATCTTACGAGCTAGAAGATTTATAATGCTTGCTAAAAGGCTACTGTTATTTAACGTCAGTCCAAGAATTCCACATGATGTACTTATCCGAGAATTAAAAGAAATAGGCTTAAACCTCGTTTTCCTATAACGTTCTTAAAAATCGGTGCTACACTACCAGAGTATAACTACATATTAAGCTTTAGAAGACAAGTATTTGTGAGTCCACATACTATCACTATCCCAGATTCTATTGAAATAAATTATGAAAACACCTCTTACAGAATTTTCATATCTCAAGACAATCTGACTTATTATACGTGTAAGCAATTAGGCCATATTTCAAACAATTGTCCAAACATCAGCAGTATACTATCAACCACTCAAAATTCCCCAAATTCGACTATATCGAATCGTACTGATACGCCAATTCGCAGTCTTCTATCGATTTTGATAGCCAATGACATCAAGTTGGGGTAGGTGATCCAAATATTACACATACTCCGAAACCATCTTCAATTCCTTCTATTCCAGAAATTTTACAACCGCCTAGTGAAATGAAAACAACTGCAATTGCCGATAAGAAAATTTTCACTAAGAGTTCAACTGTAAAACCATCGGAAGAAAAAGACCCGCAAGCTTCACTGGAAATCACGAAAGATTCACCCTGTTCATCCGTCAAAAGAAGCATTGACGAAACAATATCCCCCCATCGAAAATCCGAATTCAAATACCCAATTATTTACTCTCCCATCCATATCTCAAAAAATCAAAAATCAGAAATCAAAAAAACCGCAGCACCAACCTTTTGATTCCCTTAAATTATTAATGAATGAAAACTCCACATGTCTCTTAAATATATACTATTTACGATGGCCGAGGGCTGTCACACAATCGGTAATTCCCAGAAAATATTTTTTCTAAAATTTCAACGATTTGATGATTTTATTTCTGATATTGTATGTACAATATGTGAGTAATAAGTTAGTTCGAGGGTATTATATATTTGTTTATTTTGTAACGAGTCCGTTCCTTAAAGAACCATTTACCTTTTTGTCACTGGAATCCTTTAATTTAATTATAAATTAAATTCATTTTTGAAATATTCTTAAACCAAATATTTAAAACTCCAGTAAATTTTATTTTCGAAAGTTGGCATTAAATCCCGCCCTCTGTCTAAGACTCTGAAAGTACATCGTGGTGACAGCCGTAGCACCGTCAGATCGCCACTTGTTGCTGGAATCTCGTCGAGTGAACATCGTTTGTTCAAGGCGGCTGTAGGTGCCATTTTCATGAATTGGGTTTAAGTTTATTTTTTATTTTGTGGAAAAGCTGTTGTGTTGGAAGAAGCCATTTGTTATTGAGTTGTTTTTTTTTTTGTGAAAGTACTTTAATTTTGGACCACCTCCGCCGGTAAGTTTAAAGTTATAAATAAATTATGTGTAAAAACATGTCATATCATCCGCCATTGTTAGTGAAATTCAAATCTATTTTAATCCTCTCTCGGTATATATTCTTATCTATCTATCTATTCTATCTTATATATGTCCTATTTCACTTATTTCATTAATACCTAAACATATTACAAGTATTATATTTTATCATTATCTCAAACTTTATTTCTTTCCAAAGATGAAAACCAACAATTATCTATTTCAATTCCATACCGTTTAAACCGGCTAATATTTCTTTTTTTTCTATTCTATAATATATATAGACCATGCTTTCTGAAAACCTATCTATTTAATATATCCTATAAAACATTGTCATACCATCCCAAGGTTATTTTTTACAGAAAAACAATATAGTTTTTATTTCAATTTAAAGCAACTTGTTGACCTTTCTTGGTTTTTCTTTACTTTTTGTATGAACAAAGGACTTGGAGTAACACAACTGTTTTTTTAGCCTACTTACGGATTCCAGTGCAAGTCAGGGAAGAATACTTATTTTTTTTATGGAATTTATTAAGACAAGGGGAAGGGGAATTTTAAGTTTATGGGTTTTATGAAGAAGAATTTAATGGACTTGGTTTAAAGTATCTCTTTTTTTTATATGGAATCCAGGTTTGGAGTAAATTTACCCACCTGCAACTAGTTCTTCACCAGAGGATCTTCGAGGGAAACTTACGGAAACCGGCAGGAAGAACTGACTTATTTTTGTTTATCATTCAATTACTTTAAATAATTTTTGCTATGTCCTCTTCAAGGTTTTAACTTTTGGTTCTATTTTTAATAAAAGAAAACTATCCTTAATAATAAATATCTTCAATTTAAAAAAAAAAAAAACATTAATCATTGTAACTTAATTTAATTATTTATTGTCTACCAAGAGATGAGGTTATAACTCTCCCTTGAATTTCTCTTTGTTAGGTTATTGTGTGCACACATATCCCGGAGAATTTTTACTTAAAAACCTAAACAATTTTTGAACGAAAACTAACTATTAGTGAGTAGTATATATTTATATTTATTATTTATACATTATTATTGGATATAATCTTTGTCACAATTTGAAATTTTAAGGGGAATATCAGGGGTAAATTGTTTTATAATTATATTCAGGGATTTTACTGTAAATATAGCTATAGTTAACTGTATATAAGAGGTGGTGGTTTAGTATATAATCATTTAAAATAGTTTGTACCTAAGTTTGGTAATTATTAAAGGTGTGGTTAAAATTTAATATTTCAATTAGTACCTATCTTTCATATTTCAGCAATACAAGATATCTCGGAAGAAAACATTTAACTTCCTGGCGCCCAAGCATTCACTAGAGCAACTTTTACTTTTCATCTGTTTATTTCTTGGTGGTTTTCTTGTCATTAGTTCTTATATCTTACGGTCTCTGTAGGGCATGCAAATTGGCCGAATCCTTCTTTGAGTGTCAAGTGGTCATTCTCCTGCATAGTCGCTAGCCAACACTTATTTCTGCTATAATTTAAAATTCATAGTTACTCTTTATTTATTTCTTTTACATAATTTATTTCTATCTAATCCCTTCCATCTTCTGTTATTCCACATATTAGTTCGTTGGTGTATCAAGGTACATTTTAGAGTTTACCCTATTTTTACACTGCACATTTTTGCCCCACATTCCTCATTTTTGTTACATTTCACTCTTTCATCAATATTTGTTACAGTCAAATTTCTTGTTACATTACTCAGTCTTGTTACATTGGCGAGCCCAACGTGATGGCTATTTTCAGTTCAGACCGTACATTCTGTAGTATATTTCTCTTTGCAAAATATTCTTTATTATTTCTAATTTGCTCCTGTTGCTCTTTGTTCAATTTTTTTAACTTCTTTATTTATTTATTTTTCCTTATTAGATTTACATTTATAGGTATACTTGTATTGCTGTAGGTTACTTACATTCATATTTAAACCCTCACCTTTTTAATCTCATTGTGTGCAGTTAACAAGTTATTTTACTATTATTGAACTATAAAATTTAATAATTTAGATATTACTATTTTTATATATATATATATACTAGCCAATATTGGTGGGTTTTTTATATTCAATTATTTGTTAACCATATACTTGTTGAAACCATTGTGTGTTGCTTCAAGGATTCAACTTTAAATATTTAACTTAACTTTACTTAATTCTTTTTAAACACTTAATTATATATAGATATATATTTTTTTTTATAACTTTAGTTCCTTGGATTGATTTTGAGGTGTGTTGGTACATATATATTCATACTTTTTTTTGGAAACTTTAGATTATTCTTCGATTGACTTTGTGGTGTGTTAGTACATTATTTCTTTTGTCTATCCTATCTAGTCATCTATTATTTTTTTTTTGTTTTCATAATGTCTGCATTTAAGGTAGAACATTTGTTAGTGAAGGAATTGGATTACGAGTTGAGGATTAGGGACATCAATATTGATGAGTCTTCCAATGTGGATTTAAAACGCAAACTATTGCGTGGAGCTTTAAGGCAAGAAGAAGGAAACAGAAGCTTTCGACAAATTTCTGCCACAAGTAGTTTTCTAGAGCAGCAAGAAGAGATTGATGAGACTGTGGATGATTTGGCTAAAAGGATATCCGATTTTAGAGGGACTGTCCAAGATAGCCTATACTCCAGGCTGATATCACGTCTAGCTCATGTCTCAGGCCGTGTTCATTTATTGTCGTGTTCGAATGAGGAGCAGCAATCTTATAAACGCTCAATTTCAATCCGAATTCTTAGCCTAGAGGGTGAACTTGATTCACGAGTAAATCCAATTGCTACTTCAACTCCTATTTCTTCTGTCCAAGCAGCTAACTCATTTCTACACCCCAAACCTGTTCAGATACATAAATGGGGGCATTACATTTTCTGGTGAAGGTCATTATGACCAAGTAATTTCTTTTTTGGATAGGGTGGAATGTCTTCGAGTATCGAGAGGAGTAAGTGAAGATGATCTTTTTGCAGCTTCTGCTGAATTGTTTACAGGCACAGCTTTTACGTGGTTTAGAAACAATCGCAATAATTTTTCTAATTGGTCTGATTTGGCTCAGAAACTTAAATCTGATTTTCTTCCATATTCATTTCAAGATGACCTTCTAGACCAAATCAAAAATCGTAGACAGAAGCCAAATGAGTCTGTTACAATGTTTATTAATAACATTTTGGGTATGTGTAGTCGCCTTGAGACTCCTCTAACAGATTCTGCAAAAATTAAGATTATTCTGAAATGTCTACTGCCTTTTTATCACCAACAATTAGCTTTAGTAGACATCACCAGTATAGCAGACATCACCGAGAAATGTAAACGTTTGGAGGAAACTTTATCTTGGTCTTCTCAACCTCCCACCACTTCCAAACACTCTTCTGACTCTTTCGGTCACCAAAATCCTTTTAGACACCGTTCTTGGCAATCTAAGGGCCCTGAGCGTAATATCTCAGTTGTAAGTTCTGTAGTGTGCTGGAATTGTCGTGAGTCTGGCCATACTTTTTATGATTGCGGCATCCCTCGTACTCGTATTTTCTGCCACGGTTGTGGTAAAGAAAATACCCTCAAACGCAATTGTTTTAGGTGTTCGGGAAACGAACGATCGGAGGTCCGTCCCCTGAGCGTTTCTCCGTCCACACCCCCATCAGGGAATCAAACCGTTACATCAAACGAAATCACTGGTCCAACCACGTCAAACCACCCAAACCCACCTTCCAGTCGGAAAGGGAAAGGGGTTGTTCCAAAAAAAACAACACACACCACACCAATTCATTCCAAGAAGTAACTTCTCAATATAATACATTTGATTCGCATAGATTATCTTCCCCAAATATCTTCCCAAATTTTAGTAATAAACATAATAGTAGCAGTGTAGTAGTTCCAGTATCTATACCAGAGTCTACCACAATTCAGGAGGATTCTTTTATTTCTGATTCTTCTTGTTTGCCTATTGCATCCTCTGATTGTGTAGGTAGAGATAATAAGTTTAGTTTAGTACCATTTAAAATTTTTGATCAATCCGATAATAATTGTTTTGATTTGAATTCGTTATTAGTGAGAAAACATAATGATAATAGACCTTATCTTCCTATTAAGATTTTAGGACAATCTTGTTTAGCTCTTTTAGATAGTGGCTCGAACATTTCTGTGATAGGTTCACATTCATTAGCTTTACTGAAAAATGCTGAGATTTCCATTAAGCCCATTTCTTCTCTGCAAGTGTCTACTGCAGATGGTACAGTTCAGTCTATTACAGGCAAATTTGAAACCAAAATCACAGTAGCAGATTTATGTAAGCAAATTACATTCTATATCATTCCTTCAGTTCAGAATTCCATATTTTAGGTATGGATTTCTTAAATGTTTTTAATAGCACACTAAATTGCTCAAATTTTTCCTTTTCTATTTCTCAATTTAATCTGTCCTTACTTAGTGCTATTCAGGATTTTACTAGTTTATCTAGTTCAGAACAAAGTCAATTAGAGAATATGATCTCTAAATTTACAACCCTTTCGTCAAAAGACAAATTAGGTCGTACATCCTTAATATCTCACACTATCGAAGTGGGAGATACTTTTACACCTTTTAGACAATATCAGTATCCTATTCCTCAGGCTTGGCAAGTTGACTTGGAAAAGGAAATTGATTCCATGTTAGAGTTGAAGATCATTGAACCTTCCACGTCTTCTTACTGTAGTCCTTTGTGGTTAACCAAGAAAAAAGATGGATCTTTTAGGGTTTGCTTCGATGGTCGAAAGTTGAATAATATTACTACAAATCGGGATGCTTATCCTATTCCCCGAATAGACGTCATTCTAAGTAAACTCCAGAATGCTAGGTATATTTCTTCTATCGATCTATCTAAAGCTTTTTTACAGATTCCTTTGAGTGAGGAAAGTAAAAAGTATACAGCTTTTGCAGTTAGTGGGAAAGGATTATTTCAGTTTGTCACTATGCCTTTTGGTCTTGTTTCAGCTCCTCAGACAATGTGTCGTCTGATGGATTTAGTCATTGGTCCTCAATTAGAGCCCTATGTTTTTTATTATTTGGATGACATTTTGGTTGTCACTCCTGATTTTTCTCTTCATATGGAAATTTTGGATAAGTTGTTTTTACGTCTCAAAGAGGCTAATTTAACTATTAATTTAGATAACTGTAAGTTTTGTCGTCCTAGTCTTAAATTTTTAGGATATGTAGTCGATAGTAAAGGTTTAAGGACTGACCCTGATAAAGTTACAACTATCAAAGATTTTCCTATACCTAAGACTACTACTCAAGTCCGTAGGATATTAGGCATGTGTGGATATTATTGTCGGTTTGTGCCGTCTTATTCTACTTTGTTATCCCCACTTACAGATCTCCTTAGAAATAGGAAAAAAGGCCAAACTATTACATGGACTTCAGAAGCCGATGATGCTTTCCGGCGTATAAAAGAAGTTCTTACTAGTGCTCCTGTCATGACGTCTCCGAATTTTAAAGAGCATTTCTATCTCATGACAGATTGTTCCAACACTGCTTCAGGTGGTGTACTATTTCAAATGAAGGATGGTTCGGAACATCCAATAGCTTATACCAGCAAAAAGCTCAATAAAGCACAGAAAAATTATTCCACCACAGAGAGAGAACTTCTTGCAATTATCCATGGTCTTGATGCCTTTCGGTACTATCTTGAGGGTCGTAAGTTTACTATCATCACAGATCATAGTTCTTTATTATGGTTACATTCCATGAAAAATCCGTCACAACGTTTGTCCCGTTGGATTTGTAGGCTTTCTGTCTTTGATTATAATATTGTTCATCGCAAAGCCAATGGTGTTGTGGTTGCAGATGCGTTGTCACGTACATTCGATATCAATCTTTTAGATCTGTCCACTTTATCTCCAGATAATTGGTATCGAAAGATGATTCATAATGTCACCCAAGAACCTACTAGATATCCTGATTTCAAGGTAGAGAATAATATCCTGTATAAACATGTAATCAGTCCAGTTGAGTCTTTATCGAATATGTCTGATTGGAAAATAGTAGTCCCAACAGCAAATAGGGATGAAGTCTTGAGAACTTTTCATGATGATGTGACATCAGGTCACTTTGGTTTTTATAAAACATTTAGTAAAATAGCTGAGTTATATTACTGGCCTGGTCTGCGCAACTCAGTTAAGAAATACATCTCTAGATGTAGAGTTTGTGCAACATGTAAGCCGAGTAACCTACCTCAAGCTGGATTAATGGGTTCGTTTAAGAACATTAATTTTCCGTGGCAAATGATCTCTTTAGACCTTATTGGACCATATCCACGCAGTTATTCAGGTAATACATATTGTTTGGTAGTTGTAGATTACTTCACCAAATTTCCTTTAGTTTGCCCTCTTCGTAAGGCTACAGCTACAGCTATTTTGAAGTTCTTAGAGGAGCAAGTGTTCTTACTATTTGGTATTCCCCAAATAGTATCATGTGATAATGGTCCACAATTTATTTCTAAAGCCTTTAAAGATCTTTTAAGTAAATATAAGGTCCAAAAGATATTCTACAATGCAGCTTATCATCCGCAAGCTAACCACACTGAACGTGTAAATCGTAGCATTGTTACTGCTATTCGATCTTACACTTACACTGATCATAGAGCTTGGGATCAGTACATTCATTCAGTTGCTCAAGCCATTCGAACTTCTATTCATGAAACCACTCAGTGCTCTCCAGCTTATGTTAATTTTGGTAGGCATGTTCCATTGTCAGGTGATTATTTCGGTTTAATTTCTGAAAATTCAACAACTCTTCCTCAAATTTCTGAGAAATTTCACCGTATGGAAGATCTCCAAAACCTACCTCCAATATTCGCTGACATTAGGAAGAAGTTGAAAGCTTCTTACCTTAGAAATCAGCATCAGTATAATTTGAGGAAACGAGATTTGCGATTTTTTGTGGGCGATCGAGTTTTGAAACGGAATTTTGTAAAATCAAATAAAGGTGATGCCATTTCTGCTAAGTTTTGTCAGAAATATGTTCCCTGTACTGTCGTTAGGGTATATGAATTAAAGTCCTTTAGTATATGAATTAAAAGACAATTCGACAAATAGACGAATTGGTCAATTTCATATAAAGGATTTACTCCCTGATAATACAACAAATGAGGCAACATCTTCAGAGGAAGATTAACTTAATGTCTATTAAGTTAACTTATTCCTATGAGTGTTATTGTTTTGGCTCGGTTTGGTTACGATTTGATATTTTCTTAGATTTTTGTTATTAATCACCAGATTTGATATATCTACAGCTTATACTTTGATTAGTATCTGTTTATAATTAGTTAAAATTATTAAGGCCATTAGAGTGTTTACTTATATTAGATGTTGCATTGGTATGGAACTAAATATTGTAATGCTACTATACTGTGCTATATGTTTATGTGTTGTATAACCTATGTTCCCATTTTGCTTACTTGTTTTGCCAGTTGGAAAGAATGTTGTATTTTTTTTATGGATTTGATTCAGTTATTGGTCATAATCAAGTTATATAGTAACATGTACCTGGATTTGCTATGTGGAATGTTTTTTTAAATCAGTCATTAGAAATTTATATAGACAATCATTATGCATAATTTTAGGACACTCCTATATTATATAGACTATTCTGCCTGTGTATAGGTGAATGAATACGTGGGTTCGAAGTTTTAGTTCAATTGTTGGCCCCAGTTGTTCAATGAATTTCGGAATTCACCATTTTCATGACAAGTTGTACAGTTATCTAGGCAGTAGAATGTCTTCCATAGACAGTAAATTATTGTTAATGTTAATTAGGATTTGAATATTTAGCTTTAATCCTTAATATTTACAGACTTTGGTCTAATAACAGAATTGTTCCTTAGCTGATTTATTATTCTTACTTATATAGTTTACTCAATCCATGACATATTCCCTTTACAGCTAGCATGTTTAGATTACAATTATGGATAGTATTTCATATTTTGGCAACAAATGACTTCATAGTTATTTTCGCTTCTTTCCTCAGGCACTTATCTATATTTTGGTATATTGAATTAGGAATTATCCTGTTCTCTTTTATTAGTATCAGAACGAATTATAAATTTGCAGTTTCTTCAGAAATTGGTCTACTCGTTCTTGATGTTCTGTTTTGTTATTACTTCTACCTTACTCTTACTATTTTGCTATGGTTGTTAGAGTTTACTGGCACATTAAACTCTTTTTAGTGCTCTTATGCTAGATATTCTTATAAATTTGTAGTAGCTACATGCTATAGTTATCGAGTATCAGCATAAGTTAATTTTGTTGTAAGAAGTTACCACAGCAGTTCACATGCTTTGGTACTTTACCCTTTTGAGCTCAAGTTGTTCAGCTTGGCATTTGCTAGGATGATTGAGTTTATAACACCTCCTAGTTTTATTTTTGGTCTTTATTTTGGATCCCAAATGTACTGATGGCAGATCATCAGGATGGAATCGATTTTATGGTTGTCCTTTTGTTCAAGCCGTTAGTCCCACATTTTGATCCAATAATTTATTTGATGAATTTTAAGGTTAGGCACATATTACCGGATGTGGGTTATATGTGGACCTACCCTATTTGGTTTATTTGGTTATAGTGTGAATTGGGTCATTATTTGCGTGATTGATTATCTTTGGATATGCTACTTTATAAATCTGTTGTCCACTGTATGGTCAATTTTGGATTTACCATCCAATTCGACACTTATATTGTTGTCTATACATTTGGTATTTTTATTGTTACTTATATTGATTTATATAAGTACGTTGGTATTTTTATTATTACTTATTATTGTGTATCGGTCCACCTATTTGCCTGATTGATTATTCCTTGGATATGCTCTTCTAAAATCTGTTGTCCATTGATGAGTCAATTTTGGAACCAGGGTCCGATTTCACATTATTTTGGATTATTTGTATTGAGTATTTGTATTACTAGTCTATACTATGCTAGGTTGGAGTTTTACCTTACTTTAACTTTACTCTAGATAGTATGTGACTTTTTACTTAGTTACATGTGGGTATCTTTAGATGAAACCATTTCTTTATTCCTACATCACTCATAATCTGTGGTTAATTATAATCATGTGAATCGATGTAGATTGTTTTGGAAGTATTTTAGTGAGTTAATATAGTTTATAGCTGTACTTGGCAAATTGTTGCCATGGTTATAATTTTTTATATATAAGTTTATTTTTTTTCTTGATTCTTGATTGCTCCACATATGGTTGAAGTATTGGTTAACCTACATCTAACCAATCAGTCAAGTAAAAAAAAAAATTTTTTTTTCACTAAAAATTTTTTTTTCTCCAAGTAAGAGGGGAATGTAACGAGCCCGTTACTTAAATAATCGTTTACCTTCTTTTTGTGACTGGAATCTTTAATTTAATTATAAATTAAATTCATTTTTGAAATATTCTTAAACCAAATATTTAAAACTCCAGTAAATTTTATTTTCGAAAGTTGGCATTAAATCCCGCCCTCTGTCTAAGACTCTGAAAGTACATCGTGGTGACAGCCGTAGCACCGTCAGATCGCCACTTGTTGCTGGAATCTCGTCGAGTGAACATCGTTTGTTCAAGTCGGCTGTAGGTGCCATTTTCATGAATTGGGTTTAAGTTTATTTTTTATTTTGTGGAAAAGCTGTTGTGTTGGAAGAAGCCATTTGTTATTGAGTTGTTTTTTTTGTGAAAGTACTTTAATTTTGGACCACCTCCGCCGGTAAGTTTAAAGTTATAAATAAATTATGTGTAAAAACATGTCATATCATCCGCCATTGTTAGTGAAATTCAAATCTATTTTAATCCCCTCTCGGTATATATTCTTATCTATCTATCTATCTATTCTATCTTATATATGTCCTATTTCACTTATTTCATTAATACCTAAACATATTACAAGTATTAGATTTTATCATTATCTCAAACTTTATTTCTTTCCAAAGATGAAAACCAACAATTATCTATTTCAATTCCATACCGTTTAAACCGGCTAATATTTCTTTTTTTCTTCTATTCTATAATATATATAGACCATGCTTTCTGAAAACCTATCTATTTAATATATCCTATAAAACATTGTCATACCATCCCAAGGTTATTTTTTACAGAAAAACAATATAGTTTTTATTTCAATTTAAAGCAACTTGTTGACCTTTCTTGGTTTTTCTTTACTTTCTTGTATGAACAAAGGACTTGGAGTAACACAACTGTTTTTTTTAGCCTACTTACGGATTCCAGTGCAAGTCAGGGGAAGAATACTTATTTTTTTTTTATGGAATTTATTAAGACAAGGGGAAGAGGAATTTTAAGTTTATGGGTTTTATGAAGAAGAATTTAATGGACTTGGTTTAAAGTATCTCTTTTTTTTATATGGAATCCAGGTTTGGAGTAAATTTACCCACCTGCAACTACACTTGAGTGCAAAATAATCGACTCAAAAGCGATATTTAAGATTACACCTTCTGTTTCAATGTAAGAAGTATGAAAATAAAAAAATGTAATAAGCAAACAATAACTTTATTATTGAACTTACAATAACTGCTATTGCATTGTTTGGAAGACGCATTATAAAAACAATATGCAATACAAACAGAATTTTCTAAATATTCGTCAATGGAATTAACGCAAGGAAGACGTTATAAATAGAGAAATCATCAATTACAACATGAATTTCTTAATTATTTAGTATTTGATATTACCACCCCTACTCCTAATTACATTTTCCAATCGATTTTCATGGATCGGATGACTTTTCTAATAAATTCTTGAGGCATAGCTTCCCATTCATCATCAAGCGCAGCTTTCAATTCTATTATGCTCCTTGGTGCATGATTTCTGTCCCTTACCCTTCGTTTTAAGCTCATCCCAAACATGCTCTATTGGATTTATGACCGGGCTTAACGCAGGCAAATTTATTGTAGGTATACCGATCTCAGATAGATAGGTGGTGGTGACTGCAATATGGAATCGTGCATTATCGTGCATTAAAATAAAGGCATCACCAATAAATCCCGCGTATGAAACCACATGTTGCTCCAAAATGTCTCTGAGGTTACGATCCGCCATTAAACCTCCTCCACGTCCTCCACCAGGCACGAAAAACAACTCGGTTTTCCCATCCATAGAACTGCCTGCCCAAAACATACAAGGACCGCCTTCATGACACAATTTCTCGTATACAAGATTGAGCAAATCGCTCTCCTGTCCATCCATAGACTCGACGCCTCTTGTCGTTGCCATGTAGGCAGATCCTATTTTCATCGGAGAATAATACCTGACTCCATTGATAGTCGTTCCAATACAGATGTTCGCTAGCAAATTCTAATCGCCTTTGCTTCTGGACTGCAGTTAGATTGGGACTTGTAGCTTCCCCTTTTTGGTGTCAGGTTGGCTGCCTTTAGTCTGCTTTTGACTGTTCAAATGCTGGTTACCACACCTCGGACCTCTCTAAGCTCGTCTTTGAGTTTAGCACCACTCAAATGTCGATTTTTCAGGGATTTCGATACAAAAAATCGGTCATCTCTCTCCGTTGTGATTCGTTTACGGCCTCCTCCTTCTCAACGGATATAATCAACGGTATTTTGGTACCGACGATATACTCGAGACATAGCAGATTGGTTAAATTTAGCCGATTTGCCACGGCCCTCTGGCTGAGGCCTTCTCTCAATAATGCTACTGCTTAAGTTGCGTTGACGGATGTGGTATCCATTTGTAATGCAGTTGCGAACTTAAGTGACTGATGTATTAGTGGGTTGGTATGGAAAATGATGTGTACGATGTTAACCGAACGCGTTAAGTCGATGCGTGTCGATTTCAATGAGTCAAATTCTGACCCCCTCTCTACGTGTTGCATTATTTATTTGTAATGCGTCATCTAATTTAACAAAAAATTTTTTTTTTAAAACTCAATAATGAGGTTAATGATTGTACACTCAATATTTTTAAATTTACACTTTATAGATTAAAACAGGAGACGTACTTTCGCAAAATAATTTTGAGTCGATTATTTTGCACTCAAGTGTAGTTCTTCACCAGAGGATCTTCGAGGGAAACCTACGGAAACCGGCAGGAAGAACTGACTTATTTTTGTTTATCATTCAATTACTTTAAATAATTTTTGCTATGTCCTCTTCAAGGTTTTAACTTTTGGTTCTATTTTTAATAAAAGAAAACTATCCTTAATAATAAATATCTTCAATTTTTAAAAAAAAAACATTAATCATTGTAACTTAATTTAATTATTTATTGTCTACCAAGGGATGAGGTTATAACTCTCCCTTGAATTTCTCTTTGTTAGGTTATTGTGTGCACACATATCCCGGAGAATTTTTACTTAAAAACCTAAACAATTTTTGAACGAAAACTAACTATTAGTGAGTAGTATATATTTATATTTATTATTTATACATTATTATTGGATATAATCTTTGTCACAATTTGAAATTTTAAGGGGAATATCAGGGGTAAATTGTTTTATAATTATATTCAGGGATTTTACTGTAAATATAGCTATAGTTAACTGTATATAAGAGGTGGTGGTTTAGTATATAATCATTTAAAATAGTTTGTACCTAAGTTTGGTAATTATTAAAGGTGTGGTTAAAATTTAATATTTCAATTAGTACCTATCTTTCATATTTCAGCAATACAAGATATCTCGGAAGAAAACATTTAACTTCCTGGCGCCCAAGCATTCACTAGAGCAACTTTTACTTTTCATCTGTTTATTTCTTGGTGGTTTTCTTGTCATTAGTTCTTATATCTTACGGTCTCTGTAGGGCATGCAAATTGGCCGAATCCTTCTTTGAGTGTCAAGTGGTCATTCTCCTGCATAGTGCAGTCACACTATTATCCTAATACGCTGATCAGCTTAAGTCACTAACTTCCTAATGTCCTAATCAGCTTAAGATGGAATACTGGTAGTTCTGTTATGACATTGTGAAGTCACACTCAACTTCTAATACGGTGATTGGCTTGGGTCACTAATTGCCTTATATGGTCACGAGTAGTTCGGTGATGACACATAAACACAGCGGAACGGGAGATAATAATTTGGTGTGATTTAATTATGACCATTGTGAACGAGTTTGACTTAATTTAATAAAATAGCTATATTTACGTAAATACGTGTTTTAACTATTTTAATAGACGATACTATTTTAATAGACGATATCAGAAGTGTGTTAAAGAACCTACGGTAGAATTTAGTGAACTGTTTTTAATGTTTAAGTGATTGAAAGTGTCCAAAATGCCGAAAAGGAAAAAGTCCAAGCGAAATAGTAGTTCCAGTAGTAAAACCACAACAATTTCGTCTACCGATTCTTCGCCGAAAAAAGAAAAAAGAAGGGAGTCAAGGTATACGAAAACGAAAAGAACACAAAATGCCACATAAATAAATTCACCATCTGCATCTTATAATTGTACGAATAGAAACATTGAATCCGTCAGTTTTATTCTTGAATTTGATCCACTAATTGGAGAAATAGATCGATGGATTGAAATAATAGAGCACAATGCTAAGACGTATAGTTGGTCTGATAACTACATTATATTTCAAGCGATTTCTAAGCTTAGAGGTACCGCTAAAACATGGTACGCTAGTTTTATTGAAAATGAAGTTGCATGGTCTCAATTTTCTTGGGCAGAATGGAGATCAGTGTTAGAAAATACTTTTCAAAGTACACGAAATACTTATGATCTTTTTATGGACGTAGCCCATCATAAACCAACAGAGGGTTCTTCATTATATAAATTTTATTTTGAACATTTAGCAAAAATTAATAAACTTAAAGTAAATTTTTCCGAGTCAGATAAGATTTCTTTAATAATTGGTGCTATTGGAGACGAACATATTAAATCTGCTATTGAAGTTGCTCAAATCAAAGATTTCAATTTATTGGCAGTTTATTTAAGAAATAAGCTTTATCACAAAAGTCCAGAAAAATTGCCTGATTTAACAAATCCAATTGTTTTTTCCAAATCAAAATTTGTACATAATAACAAATTTGTTAATAACAAATTTAACAAGAATAAACCTTGTATGTGCTGTGGAATTTAGGGTCATTTAAAAAAAAGATTGTCACCACAGAAACCAAATATGCAGGTTTTGTAAAATTAAAGGTCATATTGAACAATACTGTTTTAAAAAGAACAAAGTATGTCAAGAGACAAAAGTAAATAAAACGAACAAAAATTTAGAAAAAAATAAATCTGTTAAACAAATACAGTTTGATTCTTCCGAAAATAAATTTAATAAAATTATTTTCTTAAATGAGCACAGCCATACTGCATTCATTGATTTTGGCAGCGATTGTTCGCTAATTTCAAAAGAATTGGCAGATAAGTTTAAATTAGAAATAAAATCATTAACTAAAGATGTAACTTTCTGGATTTTTGGGAAATTCTTTATCAGTTGAATATTATGTATTTGCTAAAAGAAAAATCGATTTTGTAGAATTAAATATTATGTTGTATGTCATGGATAAAGATTAGGTTAATGACCTTCTAATAGGAAGAAATTTTACAGAAGATGTAAATATTATGTATTATAGGATAGATAATAGTTTAACATTTAAATATAAAAAAGACTTAGATAAATCAATAAGTACAGGAAATATATCTAAATACGAGAAGATGATGTTGGAAAATATTTTGCTAAATCACGAGGACTGTTTTTATACAAATTTGAAAGCTCTAAAAAAATCGCATTCTGTTGTTATGAGAATCGATATTACAAGTTCAGATGTAGTTAAGTTTCGTCCCTACAGAACACCTGCAGCTAACAAAGAAATTTTACAAAAAACAGTACAAGAATTATTGGATGCAAATATTATTCGAAAGAGTAATTCATCGTTCGCAAGCCCTTCTTTTCTTATTGATAAAAAAAAGATGTAAATTGGACATGGACAGAAGAAGAAACAAAAATTGTTAAAGAAATAAAGAAAGTTATAGTCTCAGAACCAATTTTAACAATATTTAATCCGAAACATGATATAATAGTTTACACGGATGCAAGTAGAGAAGGATTTGGAGGCATAATAACTCAAATTGTTGATGGTCGTGAAAAGTCAATTGCCTATTTTAGCAAGCAAACCACAAAAGAAGAAAAGAAATATCATTCTTTTGAACTAGAGCTTTTGGATATTGTCAAAACCTTAGAAAGGTATAGATAATATTTAGCAGGAAGATCTTTTACTGTAATAACAGACTGCAATTCCGTTAACAGACTGCAATTCCGTTAAAAATGCATTAGTAACACAAAAAATAATCCCAAGAACAGCAAGATGGTTTTGTGTTTACAAGATTTTTGTTTTGAAATAAAACATAAATCAGGAGTACAACTACAACATGTAGATGCCTTAAGTAGGAACTTTGAAAGAACTGAAGCAGAGGAAAGTCTTGAAATTAAAGTGATGCTCATCCAAGAAGACGACTATCTAAGAGAAGCACAGGATACAGATACGGAAATAAAAAAAAATTAAAGATATTCTTTTGTCAGGAGATCAGGAAAATCATAAGGATACTTTCAAGAAATATGATTTAAGAGGAAACAAAGTTTATAAAATAACAGAATATGGTAGAAGATGGTATGTGCCTAAAAATTGTCGTTGGCAAATTGTCAAAATGAATCATGACGATATTGGACATTTTGCGTTGGATAAAATATGACGATATTGGACATTTTGCGTTGGATAAAATAATTGAAAGAATAAAAGAACGGTATTGGTTTCCACGAATGAGAAGATTTATTAAGAAATACATTGCGGCTTGTCTTGCCTGTTTATACCATAAACAACCGGGAGGAAAAAAGCCTGGCTATCTACATTCCATTCCAAAATATGCTAGACCGTTTCATACACTCCATGCCGATCATTTAGGGCCATTTGTGTTAACGAAATCTCAAAATAAATACGTCTTGGTTTTGATTGATGCCTTTTCTAAATTGGTGTTTGTTGAAGCTGTCCCAGATACATCAAGTAAACATGTTATTCGTGCTTTAGAAGAAATTTTTAAAATATTTGGTAACACCAAACGAATGATATCAGATGCAGGATCAGCTTTTGTTTCAAAAGAATTTTTGAATTATATGGCAGAGAGAGGAATTAGAGTGTTTACAACTGCAGTAGGAATGGCAAGAGGCAACGGCCAAGTAGAAAGGGCAAATAAAACATTACTAGATACCATGGCCACAATGGGTGCAAAATTTGAGTCCGATATGTGGGATAAAAATTTAAAAAACATTCAACAAGGAATAAACGAGACAAAACACCGAATAACTAAATCTTCTCCCAGTGAAGTGTTTTTCGGGTACAAATTAAGAGTTGATGGAGACAAATACATAGATGATAATGATATGGACATTATTGATGTAACGTTATTGAGAAAGGACGTAGCTAAACGATTAGAAGAAAACAGAATCAAACAGAATAACGAATTTAATAAAAAAAGATGCTCTCCAGTGAAATATGCTGTTATTGACCTGGTATTGACAAAAGTTACAAGTTTTCCAGCAAACAATGAAAGTAAGAAGCTTTTAGAAAAGTATAGAGGGCCATTCAGGATTGTTGAGGTTCTACGAAATGATAGATATCGTGTAAAAGAAGATGTACATTCATCAAGAACAAGGCGTCCTTATGAAGGAGTTGTTGGTGGAGAAAACATCAAGAGATTTAAGATTCAAAGATCTTAAAATTATTCAGGTTAGTTACATGATAGTTTAGTCATTTTGTAGAATGACATAAAGATATTCTATTGTTTAAAAGGAATTTGTTTGAATAGCTGGAACTAAAAAAAAAATATATTTTAATTGTCATTCTGAAAAATGACAACAAAGTGTTTCAATGATCTGAATGGGTTTATTTGAGTAGTTCTGACTATTTGAAGCAAATTTATTTTATTCGTCATTCTGAAAAATGACAAATAAATGTTCTAATGTTCTGAATGGATTTTCAGTTCGTCATTCTGATAAATGACAAATAAATGTTTTAATGTTCTGAATGGATTTTCAGTTCGTCATTCTGCAAAATGACAAATAAATGTTTTAATGTTTTGAATGGATTTTCAGTTCGTCATTCTGCAAAATGACAAATAAATGTTCTAATGTTCTGAATGGATTTTCAGTTCGTCATTCTGCAAAATGACAAATAAATGTTCTAATGTTCTGAATGGATTTTCAGTTCGTCATTTTGCAAAATGACAAATAAATGTTCTAATGTTCTGAATGGATTTTCAGTTCGTCATTCTGAAAAATGACAAATAAATGTTATAGTGTTCTGAATGGATTTTCAGTTCGTCATTCTGAAAAATGACCAATAAATGTTTTAATGTTCTGAATGGATTTTCAGTTCGTCATTCTGAAAAATGACAAATAAATGTTCTAATGTTCTGAATGGATTTTCAGTTCGTCATTCTGAAAAATGACAAATAAATGTTTTAATGTTCTGAATGGATATTCAGTTCACCATTCTGCAAAATGACACCCAAATATTTTAATGTCTTGAATGAGTTTGTTTGAATAGCCGTAGCTATTCGAAACAAATTTATTCACATTGTCATTCTGAAAAATGACAGCCATATGTTTTAATGTTTAAAAATGAGCTTGTATGGATAGTTGTAGCTATCTGAAACGAATTGATTTAGACTATGTCATTCTGCAGAATGATGGAGCCTTCCTATAAATTGGCATTCTTAATAATAAAGAACATATTATTTTTTTTTCTAATAGGTGTTGTACGATCGAGGACGATCGTGACGTCAGGATGGTCGAATGCAGTCACACTATTATCCTAATACGCTGATCAGCTTAAGTCACTAACTTCCTAATGTCCTAATCAGCTTAAGATGGAATACTGGTAGTTCTGTTATGACATTGTGAAGTCACACTCAACTTCTAATACGGTGATTGGCTTGGGTCACCAATTGCCTTATATGGTCACGAGTAGTTCGGTGATGACACATAAACACAGCGGAACGGGAGATAATAATTTGGTGTGATTTAATTATGACCATTGTGAACGAGTTTGACTTAATTTAATAAAATAGCTATATTTACGTAAATACGTGTTTTAACTATTTTAATAGACGATAATAGTCGCTAGCCAACACTTATTTCTGCTATAATTTAAAATTCATAGTTACTCTTTATTTATTTCTTTTACATAATTTATTTCTATCTAATCCCTTCCATCTTCTGTTATTCCACATATTAGTTCGTTGGTGTATCAAGGTACATTTTAGAGTTTACCCTATTTTTACACTGCACATTTTTGCCCCACATTCCTCATTTTTGTTACATTTCACTCTTTCATCAATATTTGTTACAGTCAAATTTCTTGTTATATTACTCAGTCTTGTTACAATTTGTGTGCAATACAAAGTAAAATGAGTCTACATAGGAAAACAAGTGCATATGGAACTTTTTTACTGTAGAAGATAATAATTCCGATCATGAAAAGTGTAATATATGTGGCCAAAAAATGTTTAACAAACCTTCAACGTCCAATATGAAGAAACATGTGGCACGAAAACACCCGGCAGTATATCTTGGTTCTCTTCGTCCCTTACGCGAGCCTAACAATATTGCAAAAATCAACGAAACAGATTCAACATGTTCACAACCAAGTACTTCTAAGGAGGTAAAAAAGCTATAGGGAAGACAAATACTTGAAAATCTATAGATATTAAAAAAAAGTTGAGGTAATAAAATGAAACTTTATTCTAATTATTAACATATTTTAGATATAAACTAAATAAAAAATAAAAAATATGCTTCGTTTTTTGTTATTAAAAAAAAGTGTGAATGTCCCATCATCAGAAACCGGAATCCTAAGATGTTCCGTTGGGTTTCTCAAAAAGGGACATTACTCTATACAACTTCCACAAATAAAATAGAGATCATCCATTACTCCACAAGACTCATGAGCCCAATTTGAGCATATTTTGCAGTTGTACCAGTCTTCACTACTCTCTGCGTACTTCTTTCCACATACAATGCAGTTTGAATCATCTTTAGTTGAAGTGACGACTGTGATATTGCTAATATTTGCATTTCGAGCTCTGTGGTCCATAACTATAGTTCGTTTCACAGATTTAACCTTGTTAGTAGGGATTGTGGATTGCAACGTCTCTAATTCATTTTTATACGGCGATTCTGTGAGTATTGTGAATTTCAGAGAATGTCTAGAAGAAGTCTTACCTTTCTTTTTCTGTGCCTTTGGTAGCGGACTAATATCAGTCACTTTTACCTTGGATGTCGGAAATTGGAACTGTTATCTTCGGAATCGCCATCTTTAGGTGACCTTAAAACAGACGGTTTTGAGGTTGAAGGAATCGGATTATCATACATTTCAACTTGATTTACGCCTTCGGTATGAGCCATCATTACGGATAATGTATTGACCTGTGATGTAGTTTCATTGTCCACTGATTGTTCCGTCGTTTTAGAGGGAGCGAATTCGCAGTCTTGAAATACGTCTTCGTTAAAAGGCCAAATTCCGGTTACTCGGAATCCATTTGTCGCTATCTGTACAGAAGATGCCTTTGAGAATGCTTCTGCAAAAGCCCCTGAGATTTGATATATTCCAAATGTACGACCACAATGAATTTTTAGCCATCTAGTAAGGTACAAATCATAATAACTCATAAATGATTTAAAATATGAAACATCTAGGGGTTGCATTTTATGCGTACAGTGTGGTGGCAGGCATAATAAAATAATACCATTCTCGCGATAGAAGTTTATAACGTCTAAACTTTTTGTATGTGAACAATGGCCGTCCAAAATAATAAGAATTTTGCACTACTTCGAAGGTCTGGTTTGTTGTGCAAAATATTTTATGAATTTTAAAGAAACATCACGATCCATCCATCCTTTGTCCTGTGGAAATGCCGGACTACGGTTAGGTGCATTGTCCATCAGCTCTGGTTTTATTTTCTTTCTGGGAAATATAAAAGAAGGCGCAAGAAAATTGCCACTTGCACTCATAGCAGCTACTATAGTGACATTAACTCCTATATTCATTATCCATTTCGGCACTTGTTAAACCTCCCACTTGCTTTTTACCCCTCTGAGCAAGAACTTTAGATAATTTTTGGACGGTGGTCATTCCGGTCTCATCAATATTCCAGATTCTATCTGGAGTAAGGTGATGTTTATTATAAATACTTTCCAGGTTGTTGAAAAAACTTTGGACTGCATTCTTGTTGAATCCTGTAGCTCTAGCGTATGAGGTTGCTTCTGGTTTTCTCAGAGAAATATTTCTATGTCGACTCAAAAACCCACAAACCCACTTTTTAGAGGCCATTCGAGTATATTTATTAAAATTGTTAGCAATATTATTGGCTTGGGCAAAGTCAAATGCCAGACAACGTAGTTCTTTATAAGTGATTCCAAAAAATCGCTTTTCCATTTCAAGAACATGATCTAAAATTTCGTGTTCCTGTTCAACTGAGAATATTTGCCTAAACCGACCAAGATATTTGTCATTTTCGGTCACGATTTTATTTTTGTTTGTAACTCGTCTTTGAAGAGTACTTTTAGGAATATTATATCTGTCAGCAGCTTCTCGAAGCGATAGTTCGTTATTCCGAACTTTTTGTACAGCTAGAATCATATTTTGAACGGACAAGTTTCCACGATCAGTTTTTCTTTTGTAATAGGAATTTGGATTTCTATTTGGCATCTGTAAAAGAAAAATATATCAGTGCCACTTACGAGATATAGAGTTCACTGAATAAAACATTTTTTAATGACACATTATCTTTACTTAGCTATAATCAAGGTTAGAATATTATGACCTCCTTGGGTATAATCTAATTACTGAACCCCTACTTATAAATGTTTTTAGAAGGAATTACCGTTATATGTAAGAATTTATGAGTAATTAATTATTTAATTAGTTAAAAGTAGGCAGGTATAAGAAGAATATCTGTAGCCATATTTTAGTTCCTAAGATGGGACGTCCCGACTTAGGAAGTTTAACTTTGTCCCATCTTAAGAGATTTGCACCCATTTTGTAAAAATCTTAACTGATATTAAACAAAAGCTTTAGTGGCAAATACTTTACAGTGAAATGCAATGACTATAAACTCTGTTATTGAATAATAACGTTAAGTTTCACAGATACTTACCATTAACGCTATATTCACTATAATGTCGTACGTAAATAAATTTAAAAAAATATGTAAACATTAACAACTTGTTCTGACGAACGCTACCGGTATGCTAGCCTCGTGTCGTTTACGTCACAATACGACTGAATGGCGAGCTTTCATTCTTCCAGTGCAGGTGTTGCCACTTGTTACAGATTTACTAGAATTGCTATTGTCCCTACTTGGGAACCGTCCCGTCTTAGGTAACTCTCCCCTATAATATTTTAAATTTAAAATAAAACATTATTTTTGAAATGTTCAGCCGACAATGAGCCTGTAACAGGGGTAAATGAAAAAAAGAAAAGAAAATTAAGCAGCCATTGCAGCAGCCAAAATGGTTTTTAATAATGGCTACTTAATCAACCAAACATTATCATCTTTTTGTAAATCCAAGCAAATACCTTTAGCAAAAAGGAAGAAAATTGACGATCACCTGTTAAAATTGTTCACTTTAGATTTTCAGTCTTTAGTGTTGTTACAAAGGTTTTAAATTCAGGCACTTAATCCTGGTTATGAATTGCCTTCCAGGTAAACTATTTCACAAACTATGATACCGGCTATATATGAACAATGTCTAAATCAATGAAAAAAATTTGTTCAAGAAGAGGAAATATCCAGTGTTTGTTTGACAACGGACTGTTGGACTTCTATAAATGGTGAAAGCTTTTAGGCAGTAACTATGAATTTTGTAGATGAATTGTTTAACGTCCGACAAATGTCACTAAAATGGCACCAACTTAATGAACGACATACTAACATTAATTTAGCAAGAACGTTGCAAAATATTATAGAAGAATGGTCACTAACAAATAAGGTATCTCTCATAGTTTTTGACAATGCGGCGAATATTAAAAAAGCAATAGAACATTTAGGTATGAAGCATCTAGGCTGTTTTGCACATAGTTTAAATTTAATTGTGCAAGATGCTTTAAAACTAGTTGAGCCGACCGTCACCAAAGTGAACTTAATAGTGACCGACTTCAAAAAAGTTCAACAGCTAATTCTAAATTAATGCAGTATGAAAAAAATTTAGGAACACGTTGCCCAAAAAATTTGCAAGACGTTTCTACAAAGTAGAATTCCACCTTTGTCATGTTGTAACTGTTAGTGGAATTGGAGGAGGCAATACGATCGACAATTGCTGTCTTGGACATTTCATTACCTGTAATAACGTTAAAAGAATGGGACTTGAAACTGTAACTTCATCAGTTAATGGAGAAAAATACAGATCTTTTTTTCAATAATTTAGAATAACAGTAAATAAACACAATTTTTATGTGAATTGTATGTGAAACATTTTTGCAGACCCAAAAGTAAAGTGAATGTTTATATTAATTTTGTTTTATTTTTGTAATATATGATGGTAAATGTATATTGGACAAAAGATAAAATATTTATTTTTCAATGGAAATTCATGTTTAAATAAAATGCATATTGGAAAATAGCAGTAAAAAGAATATCAAATACAATTTCTTATTTAAAAAGCTATGATAGGTACATAATTTTAAAATTCGAACAATAATACCGCTTGATTTAGCATTGCCGAATGAAAATTAAGGTTACCATATGACGTTACCTTTCATGCGCAAGAACATACAGGTAGTCTGTGTATCGTGGTTTCAAGAGAAAATCGACTTTTAATATTTTTCATGAATGTGGAAACTACCGTGGAATCACGCTGCTAAATGCAGCATACAAAATAATGTCCAACGTCATTTATGAAATACTTAGACCACACGCTGAAAAAATAGTGGGCAAATACCAAAGTGGCTTCTGTAGACAGAAGTCAACAATAGACCAGATATTTCATCTGCGACAGATCCTCGAAAAAACAAGTGAATATAACATCGACACACATCATCTCTTCATAGACTTTGAAAGCGCATACGACAATATAAACCGAGAATTCTTAATAAAAGCAATGAAAGAATTTAATATATCAACACAACTAATAGAACTGATAAAAGAATCTCTAAAACTAGAAAGTAGAATCCGGATACAAAATAAATTAACGGAAACAGTAGATGTGAAAAAGGGACTACGCCAGGGAGACACTCTATCATGCATCTTGTTCAACATCATACTCGAGAAAATACTGAGGGACACAACAGTCAATTAGAGATGTGTCCGACACGCTATTTTGATATAGCACTTGCTTTTGCTACTGCTAAATGAAAATAGCAGTTAAAAATAGCTGCTACTTTAATAGCAGTTGCTTTTTTAGCATTATTCAACGAACGCTTTCATGCTGATATAAGAAAATCAATCATATTTGTTTGTGTTTCAAAAAGCATTTTCGTTGGTATTTAAATTTTAATGTGAACATATTAATAATAATTGTTGCTAAAATAATATATCTAAATACAGACAATTTTTGAAATGACAAAAAAATTGTAACAAAATACATGGTGGTTGTAATTTATAGTATTTATTTAATATGTAATATCACCTAAGAAATCCAGTTAAAAAGAACTCCGGTATAAAATGAAGTAAAATGTTGCGGGCGTCTGGGATTCCCCGGCTCTATACCAATAATGAACTATTTTAATTTATTTATGGCTGGCGGCCGGCTGGGAATCCCAAACAAAATATATAGCAATGCCCCGCATGTTCCTAAAAGACAGCCAGTAAAATAGTACTGAAAAGTAGGTGAGTAGTGTAGGACATACAGTTTTCAGTTTAAAATTATTAAACGTTGTTCGTATAATTCTATATTATACAATTAATAAAAGGTAAACTAAAATAAATTTTAAATTTAATAATATTTAGTTATATATTATATTTATTTGGGTTCTACCAACCAGATTGAATTTTAAAAAATATGAGTAAAAAGTCGGAAATTTGGAACTTCTTCTCAGATGAAGATAACAGTAAAGCAAAATGTAACATATGCAAATCTGTATTTTCATATAGAACATCGGTGACAAATTTAAAAGCACATATCACTCGAAAACATCCGTCTGTTAGACTATGCCAATTTGAACGTGGTTATAACAGACAAGAGAAACATGAGCAACAAGAAAATCCTCAAATCTTCGGAGGTTCTTCAACTCATATTGAATCATATTGAAGGTGCACATGATATCGGTGTAATCCCTGCGACTGTCATTACTGACTCGTCATTGCCATCAACTTCCAGGGCTTCATCTTCATCATCAGGCATAATTGGTTCGTCCCGCTCTGAAGTTAGAAGAATACAACAGCAGGTCTTGTCCGCATACGCTCCGAAGAGGATTTCAATGACTCAACAGAAAAAATTGGATCAGCTTTTATTGAATCTTATAATCAAAGATTTCCAACCATTTTCCATAGTCGAAGATAATGGCTTTAAAGATTTTATATTGACTTTAAATCCCGCATACAAATTGCCCACAAGAAAAACTTTAAGCAATGTTCTTCTTCCAGCAGTGTTTGAAGAAGTTCGCCTTAAAGTTTCAGATGTTTTAAAGGAAGTCGTATCAATTACAATTACAACAGACTGCTGGACGTCTCGCAACACAGATAGTGTAATTGCAGTAACAGGGCATTTTATTGATAATAAATTTCAAATTAAATCTGTTCTTTTAGAATGTGTTGGGTATGAGGGAGGTCATGGAAGTACTAATTTAGCAGATAATCTAAGTAAAGTTATTTCAAACTGGAATATATCAGAAGAGAGTATTTTGCTTGGTATTTCAGATAACGCTGCAAATATTAAAAAATATATCTCTTCAGACTTAAAATGGAGACATTTTGGTTGCTATGCACATACCCTAAATTTAATAGTGGGCGATGCATTGAAACTGATCCAAGAAGTAACATTAAATAAAGTCAGTAAAATTGTGACACATTTCAAACAAAGTGCAAATGCTAAAAGCAAATTAGATAATGTTCAGCGACAGCAAGGTAAGGAACCCAAGAAACTTAAAAAAGATGTAGTTACTAGATGGAACTCCACTTATTTAATGTTAGAAAGATTTGTAGAGTTGGAGGAAGCTATTAGAACAACATTAGCATTAATGGATTCAGTCTCCCTACCGGTAATACCTACAGAAGAGTGGACATTCATTAAAGAATTAATAATTATCTTGAAACCGTTTTATGATATAACGGAATTAATGTCCGCTGAAAAGTACGTAACATTATCACTAGTAATTGTTATTACAAACGGATTGAAAAATGTTTGCAATATGTTGAGCAGCAATCAATTTTCTAATGATATAAGTAAACGTGTTATTGAAAAACTTATAGAAAGTATAACCTTCAGGCTAGGCGATTTAGAATCTAATATTACATTGATAGTATCCACCTTTTTAGATCCAAGGTTTAAAAATGTGTGTTTTATTAAACCTGGAACTTTTGATAAGGCCAAGGAAATTGTTATTGGTTTAGTAGCTCAAAATATAAAAGCTAATTCCACATCAAATGAAGATGTAATGATGGAAGTAGAATCTGCTAATACATCCAGAACATTAGAGTCCGAAACCGAAAAGCCATTGTTTGATATATGGAAACAATTAAATAAGTCAGTTTCATCTCAACCCAAATTAAATCAAAGTCCGCAAGCACGTGCCATCGTAGAAGTTAACCGTTATTTGGAAGAAGAAATGATACATAGGAATGAGGATCCTCTCAAATGGTGGGCAAATAATGCTTCTGTTTTTCCAAATTTAAGCCATGTTGTTCGAAGCAGGTTTGGTACGGTATCAACTTCAGTTGGATGTGAACGTGTTTTTTCAAAAACCGGAATTATTATTTCAGATAGAAGAAATCGTATCAGTTTAGAGAAAGTTAAAAAAATAATGTTTTTAAATGTAAATCAAAAATTATTTTAGTGTTTTTTTTTAGATGTTTATCTAATGTTATCTTGTTTATATTTTTTACATTTTTCATTTTTTCATAATCCAAAATATTTTTCATTTATATATTTTTAAGACTTTTAGGTTTAGGACTTGTTAATGAAAATTATGCACTTTTTTTTATAATACCTACTCTGAGATAGCGCG
>NW_027312353.1:0-31543 GCF_040954645.1 Diabrotica undecimpunctata | reverse complement strand
ACGCGCTATCTCAGAGTGTGAAATAGAGGCATATGCTAAACAGTATGATAGCTTTAACATGCATAAGAAAATAAAGGAAATGACAAATACACTGAGAAAAAAGAAAGATGCCCTTCTGAAAGACGCAAATGGAAAAATCATTATAGAAATTAAAGAGAAATTAAAAAAATGGAAGACATACATAACAGATCTGTTTGAGGATAATCGACAAGAACCGGAAGAAATCGACAGCAAAACGGGGCCAGAGATCATAATAGAAGAAATCGAACAAGCAATACGAAACGCAAAAAACGGAAAAACTGTAGGTCCAGAAGAAATACCTGCGGAACTACTGAAATGTCTAGACGATGAAACTCTACCTGTACTTGCCAAAGATTGTTCAGACTATAGGACAATATCACTAATAAGCCATACCCTCAAAATATTTCTAAAGGTGATTCATAGAAGATTATATAGAAAACTAGAAGATGATATGGATGATACTCAGTTTGGGTTCCGCAAGGGACTGGGAACGAGAGAGGCATTGTTTGCTTTTAATGTCCTCTCTCAAAGATGCTTAGATATGAACCTAGATATTTATTCCTGTTTCATGACGAGAAGGCATTCGACAGGGTCCGACATGAAAAACTAATAGAAGTACTGAGAAACAAAGATATAGACAGACGAGACTTACGAATCATTATCAATCTGTATTGGAATCAAAAGGCCAATATAAAGATAGAAGAACAAAAGTCCGAAAATATAGATATAAAGAGAGGAGTAAGACAGAGCTGTGTTTTGTCACCATTACTGTTTAACGTGTACAGTGAAGCCATATTCCAGGAAGCGATAGCGGATCTGGGTGATGGAATCTCTGTAAACGGAAGAATAGTAAATAACATAAGATTCGCTGATGACACCGTTATAATGGCAGACACCCTGGAATAGCTACAAGAATTGGTAAATAGAATTAACGATTATTGCATTAGATATGGACTAAAAATAAATAAGAGAAAAACTAAATTTATGATTGTCTCAAAAACAAACGCAACATGGAAATGAAAGATTAATGATAGAGCAAACCCAAATAGAAAAAGTAGTGACATACAAATATCTGGGAACCTGGGTTGATGACAAAAATGACCAAAGCAGAGAAATCAAAGTCCGAATTGAAACTGCAAGGCAAGCATTTGTGAAAATGAAGACAATGCTTACCAACAGAGACCTTCAGTTGCATCTCAGATTGAGGGGCTCTAAGATGTTACATATTTTCTATCTTACTATACGGAATGGAAGCTTGGACATTGAAGAAACAACACATAGGAAAAAATAGAAGCATTCGAAATGTGGTGTTACAGAAGAATATTAAAAATTCAGTGGGTACAAAAGATTACCAACGCTGAGGTACTACGACGTCTAAATAAGGAGTTAGAAATTATGAACAGCATAAAAAGAAGAAAACTAGAGTATTTGGGTCACATAACCAGAGGAGAAAAATATGAGCTGCTGAGAATTATTATGCAAGCAAGGATCCAAGGAAGAAGAAGCATAGGAAGAAGACGCATCTCCTGGCTGAGGAACCTTAGAGAATAGTTTAACTGTAGTTCACTACAACTTTTCAGAGCAGCAGCCAACAAAGTGACCATAGCCGTTATGATATCCAACCTCCGATAGGAGATGGAACTTTAAGAAGAAGAAGAAATTTGCTGTTGTAATCATGCATTTTGTCTTTTTTGGGGAAATTAAAATGTTAAATTTTCTGGCGGTTATATTTAATTTATTGCAGCATACGTTGTAAATCATCTTCACTTTGAGAGAGTAGTATTGCGTCGTCTGCATAGCAGATTCTTTCGTTTAAGTTGTTTCTCTTCCATTTGGTATCCTTTTTTTAGTTCTTATTTTTTTTATTATTTCGTCCATAATCAGGTTGAACAATAGAGGACTCAGGGAATCTCCCTGTCTTATCCCATTGCCAACTTCAATAGGGTCGGTTAGTTCTTCTTCTACTTTTACTTTTATTGTGTTGTTTTTATAGATATTTTCGATCGTTTTGATTATTCTTAGAGGTATCTTTCTGGCATACAGTAAGTGGATAACGTCTTTTAATTTGACCCGGTGAAATGCCTTTGTAAGGTCCAAGAAACATAGATATGCCGGTTTGTTGTATTCTAATGATTTCTCTTGCACTTGCCTCATTATAAATATAGCGTCAGTGCATGATCTTCCCTACCTAAAGCCCTGTTGTTCTTCTGCTAGTGGTATAATTTTATTCAATTTGTCAACTATAGATATAATATTCAGGATATACACAAAAGCACCTGGAAACCACCAGACGGCAAAATATGATAAATCCTTTTATTGTAGACTCAAGACCTCAATCCAACATAATACACGTTCGCACCAGAGGCGGAGCAAATGCGAGTTCTGATCACTACTGGATCAAAAGTAGGGTAAGGGCCAGAAATTTTAAACGTTAAAAAAAATAGGTTTTAAATATGAACGATACAATGTAGAAGGACTTAAAAATACAAACAAAAATAGAGAATATAAATAAAATATAAACCTCAAATTAGAAAACGGACCTAAAAACATGAAAACATAAATGAAGAGTGGGAAGGGTGCCAAAACATCATGAAAGAAGCAGCTGAAGAATTACTAGGCATGAAAGGTAAGCGAAGAAGAACAAGAACGAATGACTGTTTTGACGAAGAATATCAGATTATAATAGAGAGAAAAAATAGAGCATATTTAATGATGCCACAGGGGTACAGAACTTGACAAGCAGAGAAGGAATATAAATAACTACGCAAGAGAGAAAAGAAAATCCACCGCAGAAAGAAAAGAAAAAGTATGAACAAAGTACTTCAAGAACTACAAGATCTAAGTAGCCAATAGAGACGAGAAAATTGTACCAGAAACTGAACAAAAGCAAAAAGGAAGTCAAACGAAAGAAGTAAAGAAATAAGGAGTGTAATATATTGACAGAACAGCAAGAAAAACCAAAAAGATAGGATTACTGAATTGGTACCGAAAATGTTTTAGATTATATTGATATATTAGATGTTCCTTTGTAATACCCCATTTAACGTCTTTTATAAAAAATTTTCTTTAAATTATGTGTTCTTAATATGCCTAAATAAAAAATAAATTCTTCGCTAGGATAAGCTTCTTGGTAAAACTCATAAGGACAGCTAAATTTTTACGATAACTTAACGATAACGATATCACGCGTATGACTCATTTCATTATGTCTTTGCTGGAGTATAGGACATGGTGAAGATAATTATATAATAAAGTTTGTTATAGAATTCGTTGGGTTTGCTATTTGCTCCGAATGAACGAAATACAAAAAATTTCACCGAATGAAGGCAACTAGACAGCGTTGGTTAGAGAGTGTCAAGAATGATGGGAGTGGGAGATGGGAATTAGGATAATGGGAGTTCAGAATTGGAGAAGAGTCGCCAATGACAGAAATGAATGGAATGCAATTATTGAACAGGCCAACACCCACAGAGGGTTGTAGTGCTAGATTAAGAAGAATTTGATAGATAAAATAACAAAGATACTTTTGGTATAATTACAATAATACAAGTTGTACATACCTATTGTGTATAAGCTTTAAAACAGCCGAAAGATATACGTAATTTCAACGTTCATATTTGGGAAATCTTACCTGAAACAAAAGAATTATAGTTTAGTAAAGAATCAGACATTTTGGTTTATAAAATCATAAAGAAATATCAACACAATAAATAGTAAAGAAATGTACTAAATCCTAGTTGCCCTTACTATATAGTTAGTCTTACTTTTCGAAACGCTGGTTGGGAGTTGATTTTGTAACATCTTTACTTTTCTATAAAACCTCTCTATTATTAATTATAATTAAATATTAACTATTCACATCCAGATGTCAGTAAAGTGAGCGTTTGCAACTCGGGGATTCCCTTGATATATGATGTTCCTATTTTATCATTGCGAGTTTCCCATTGAAAGGTATAACCTGTTATTGTTTTAAAATAATTTTTCTCTTATCGGTGCTCTGTTTTATAATAAGTTGTTTAAAAATTTTGCCGACTAAAAGTTGCAGTATAATAAGCAGCACGGCTTTCGAATTGAAACGTTTCAATTGCGTGTCGTAAAGTTTTATTTTTCATTAGAAGAGGTTTTTGCCATCTCAATATCGTAAGTCTAATTTTTTTTATTTCTGTTTTAAGAATAAGATACTGCTACAACATGTTATTCAAGGGGTGTATTATTAGAACAAAAGGAACCATCACAATTTGGATTAAGGAACTAATTCAAAGAAGAATTCCTGTAAGTGGTTATTTAAGCCCGGAAAAAGCTCTTCAGTTTTATGTTATTATTACTTTGTAGCAATTAGCAATGTATCAGAAGATCGGATATTGAAATCGCTCTTAATAAATAAATCTCTTAGACCACGTGCTTTAAAAAGCAAAGATTTAAAAAAACTACCAGTGCATTGGATGGATAACAAGAAAGCCTGGTTGACAACAGCTATTTTTACAGAATGGTCAATAATTGTTGTCAGGATATCGTGAGCTACATAAAAAAATTACTAGCATCATCATCACCAAGTTTAATTACTGATTACATTGTCAGAAAAGGAAGAGCTGTACAGAACAGCATGAAGTTTGTGAAAATCCATCGCCTCTACCTCAAATATCTATTGCAGACAATTTCTTCTGACGATGAAGTAAGTTTTGAATAGTTTGAAGTTTTTTTAAGCTTTTGTATGAATTTCTTTTAAAAAAGAGGTTTTAACCCTTTGGGGCCTAGTGGTTTCCATGAAGATACCACAAATAAAATAATTTTTGTTAACGGCCTAGAAGTGATTGCTTGGAACCACACTGTTGGGAGTGCATTTCTGTATATATCCCCACTTCATACAAATTTTGCCGCCGTAATATTTTATTGTTCAAACACACTAATCGACAGTTGTTTTGTATAAGTCACGAGTGTTGTGAAGTGAAGAACGACAAACAATATATTTCATTTGAAATCAGCAATTTATTCGGTAAGTTTTTTGTTATTTCTGTTTTGTTATGCGGTTTTTTGTGATATTTGATAATTTGGTGTTTGTAAAACTTAGCATAAATTTACTATTTGCAAATAAAATGTGTGGTTCTCCTATGGAACCACCAGGTCAGTGGGATATGCCTACATCTCTGTTTTTGTTTTACTTCAGGTGTTGGTCATGGATATTAGGAAGTTGGCCTCAGACGAGGCATATGCTTTGATTGACGAAATACCATCAGATTTAGAGTCTGTCACTTCAGGGGGCTCCATCTGAGGATGAATTAGATGAGTTTGAGGATGATGAGTTTCAAGTCATATCAAATAATAGCGACAGTGAGAATGACGAGGATGGTGACATTGAGGCAGCTCCAAATGAAAAATTCAAATGGACGAGTAATGCAAATTTTTTTTACTACAACTGCGCCCTTTACCGAAAGTTTTGGACCCAGCATACCTGAGCAAATTGAAAGTCCTATAGATACGTTTTTTATGTCTATTTCCGAATGAATTAATTGAAACCATGGTTTTTCAAACAAATCTGTATGTAACGCCGCAATTTGGTGAACGTATTATTCCCACGAACGTTGCCGAAATGAAGTGTTTCCTTGGAATAAATTTGATGATGGGACTTACGAAGAAGCCTAGTTATAAAGACTATTGGTCATCTAAATTTCAAGTAAGGTATTGGTATAAATATAATATAAATATAAGGCGGTATAAAATTTGGATACGAGCAGATAGTTCTGGGTTTGTATCGCAGTTCCAAATTTTATACTGGAAAAGTTGGCTCTGGCGAAGAAGGTTTAGGTTCCAGAGTAGTAAAAGATTTAACCCGTCTACTTGTAGGCAAGCATCATAAAATATATTTTGATAATTTTTTTAATTCTATCCAGTTAGCCAGTGACCTTTTGAAAGATGGCATTTACTCATGTGGAACTATGAGAAAGAAACGTAAGAATCAGCCAACAAATTTAGTCAACGATAAAACAAAAATGGCAAGAGGAACTTCAGAATGGAGGATCACTGTGTAACAAAAATGATGCTAAGGAGTCTGGGTGACTCTATCCAGTGTAGCAAAAGGGTGAACTCTAAAATGCACCTTGATACACCAACGAACTAATATGTGGAATAACGGAAGATGGGAAGGGGTTAGATAGAAATAAATTATGTAAAAGAAATAAATAAAGGGTAAATATGGATTTTAAAATATAACAGAAGTAAGTGTTGGCTAGCGACTATGCAGGAGAATGACCACTTGACACTCAAAGAAGGATTCGGCCAATTTGCATGCCCTACAGAGACCGTAAGATATAAGAACTAATGACAAGAAAACCACCAAGAAATAAACAGATGAAACATAAAAGTTGCTCTAATGAATGCTTGGGCGCCAGGAAGTTAAATGTTTTCTTCCGAGATATCTTGGATTGCTGAAATATGAAAGATAGGTACTAATTGAAATATTAAATTTTAACCACACCTTTAATAATTACCAACTTAGGTACAGACTATTTTAAATACTTATATACTAAACCACCACCTCTTATGTACAGTTAACTATAGCTATATTTACAGTAAAATCCCTGAATATAATTATAAAACAATTTACCCCTGATATACCCCTTAAAAATTTCAAATTGTGACAAAAGTTAGATCCAATAATAATGTATAAATAATAAATATAATTATATACTACTCACTAATAGTTTAGTTTTCGTTCAAAAATTGTTTAGGTTTTTTAAGTAAAAATTCTCCGGATATGTGTGCACACGATAACCTAACAAAGAGAAATTCAAGGGAGAGTTATAACCTCATCCCTTGGTAGACAATAAATAATTAAATTAAGTTACAATGATAAATGTGTTTTAAAAAATTGAAGATATTTATTATTAAGGATATTTTTAAATTAAAGTGAAACCAAAAGATAAAACCTTGAAGAGGACGTAGCAAAAGTTATTTAAAATAATTGAATGATAACAAAAATAAAAGTAAGTTCTTCCTGCCGGTTTCCGTAGGTTTCCCTCGAAGATGATCCGGTGGAGAACTAGACTCAGGTGGTAAAAGGTACCAAACCTGGATTCCCTGGATCAGGTACTATTGGACAAATAATTCCAACTAAACATTCTTCTTAATTTCCATAAATAAACTTGAAATTTCTTCCCCTTGTCCTAAGTAAGTATAACCCCAAAACTAAAAAAAATTCTTCCCCTGACTTGTAACTGGATTCTTGGAGTAGGCTAAAAGGAACAATTGTGTTACTTCATGTTCTTTGTACATACAAAAGGTAAGGAAAAACACAAGGGTTATCAACCTTGAAAGGCGATACAAAAAATGTCAGCAAGTGACCTTAAATTGAAATAAAAACCTTAATGGTTTTCGGTAAATAGTGACCTTCGAATGGTGTGACAATGTTTTTATAATGTAGGGATATATTAAATAGATAATTTTAACGGAAAACATGATCTTTATATATTATAGAATAGGAAAAAAAGAGAAATATTAGCCGGTTTTAACGGTATGAAATTGAAATAAATAATTGTTTGCTTTAACTCTTGAAAGGAAATAAAAATTTGAGATAGATATAGAATCTAATACTTATAATTTATTTAGGTATAAAACATTTTCCTTAATCAAATAAGGTGAAATATGACATGTCTAAAATATATGAAATACCTATCAAAGACGAAATTAAAATAGGTCTGAATTTTACTAACAATGGCGGATGATATGAAGGATTTTTCTTTATAATTTATTTGTAAATTTATCTTACCGGCTAGGGTGATCCAACTGAAAATATCCTCGTACAAAACAACAAAATAACTCAAATGATTTCTTCTAAAATAAACAGCTCTTCACAATAAAAATAAACTTAAACTAAATTCGGGAAAAAGTAGCACTCCCAGCCGCACTACTCTGATCGAATCGATCCTCTTTCGATCACCTCCAGTTAACAAGTAACCACGTTGAGATTCTACACGTCGCAGAATGAATGTACTTTCAGAATTTTACCACTGAGGGCGCAGTTTAATGCCAACCTCAGAAAATAAAATTTACTGGGAGTTATTTAAATATTTAGTTTAAGAATATTTCAATATGAATTTAATTTAGAATTAAATTAAAAGATTCCAGTCACAAAAAAAGATAAACGATTATTTAAGTAACGGACTCGTTACAACTGAAGAAGGTCTAGTATATCTAAAGTGGATGGACAGCAAGCCAGTTCTATTTCTCAGTAACTTCCACAACCCAAATGATATCCAAACTGTTTCCATAAAAAACAAAGATGGTACCTCTCAAGACATTACTTGTCTTCAAATAGTCAAAGACTATAACAATCATATGGGGTATGTCGACCAGTCAGATATGTATATTTCTTTATACAAAATAAATCGCAAGTCTAAGAAATGGTGGCATAGGTTGTTTTGGCATTTTCTGGATCTATCTGTAGTAAATAGTTATATTTTATATAGAGACCGGGCAGAAAACGTAACAAGTTTTTCTCTGAAAGACTTTAGATTGGCTGTAGCGTTGGGATTAATTGGAGCACAACCAGATCCAGATAAAAAGGGCAGAAGGAGTTCTCAAGGTGTACCAAATAAATTTAAGACTATAGTTCCCGCTGAAATAAAATATGATAAATGTGCCCATCTTCCAATCCACGGAAATAAGGTTCGTTGTGTCCATTGCAGTACGCGTGCGCAACCACATCATTCTAGGTGGCATTGTTCTATATGTCGTGTTGGACTCACTTAAGTGAAAAAAAAAACAATTGTTTTTATAAATTTCACCAAAAGAATTGATTCTGATTTTGGTCTAGTTTCCTAGTGGTCACTTTATGGAACCACATGTTTTTGAAAAAACTAAATAAAAATAAATTTTTTTTCTATAAAATATCTCTTATTATGTGTACCGGTTCATAAATCAACCAAAAAAATCAGTATTAAATTAATTAACAATTATACAGGGTAGAAGGAATCGCGGAAGAAGACGCATCTCCTGGTTAAATAATTTGAGAGCTTGGTTTAACTGAACTTTTGCTGACCTCTTTAGAGCAGCGGTATCGAAAGTGCGAGTTGCATGATGGTTGATAACCTTTTTAGAGGAGATGGCACATGAAGAAGAAGAAGATGAATTTCTTTCAGATATTCGAAGTAATTCATCATGCAGCCTATTTCTTTTAATTTCTGCAAACTTTTTGTTTTTGTCTTGGTTTTATCTAATTGTTGAAGGCTAAAGAACGTATAATTACTTTTTCCAGGCAAGTAATGTCTTTTTTATGCGATTTTTTATATATTATGTTCTTTTTTGTGGAACGTATCCACCGCATAAAACGAGACCTTACTGTATACGTAAATGAGACTGAAATAAACTTGAAAACTTTTATTAAATATTTATTATTTCCCTTTAAACTAGGTCCAGTTATAATATATAGAATCTAATAACGATATGTATGAAAAGTAGTCAAAAAAGCCGCCAAAATATGTGAAACATCTCAAACAACACATTCTAAAAACGATAATTTATTTTTATCGCCTCTCTATTTCTGTAGGCGACCACACAGAATCACAAACGAACGATGTACACGCTATTTACAATGTCCCTCCTTGAATAAATAGGTATATCACTATTATAACATCAATTGTATACGAATATCGAATTTAATTGAATTGTAATCAATGAAATGGATCGTTTGTGTTGTTATAGTGTCACTGATTGTGGATCAGTTACATTGGATAATTGAGCCGCTTAAACGATCATTATTGTTTATTGAATTATGGCAATGAGCCAACAATTGAAGAGTAGGATTAAATAAGGGGATAAGTACTTAGAAGATAACAGAAAATAATGAATTTTTTATTGAAAAAACCTTTATCACTCCGTTCCAGGTTGTTGTTTGTCCAGTTGTTTTCTTAAAAATAAATAATCTATATTGTCGGGATTTTCGGTACCTTTAATAAAAATGAACACCTACATTTTACATTATATTTTACAAAACAATATAGTTTTATTTAAAAAAAATTACAACAGGAACTTTATTTATTTATTTTATCCTGTTTTTAAGGTTAGGTCTTTTATTTATTTTTGACATTGAAACTTAGGACAATTATTTCAGTGATGGATCCTTATTAAAGAGAAATTCAACGTCTAGCTATTCTATTTGCAGGAGTAACTTCGGATGTAAATAATGATTCCGATAGTTCTATTGCCGACGATGATAGAGAAGACTTTAGCTATCATGACACGGAATCTCAGCAAGCGGATATTGCGGAAACAACACCAACGATTGAAGAACAAAAAATTAATGAAGAAGAATCTCATAGGAGCTTATATTATTATGCGAAGAAAAATTTGCACCACCTACAAATATTCGCATACGACGGGAGAATATAGTTTCTCATTTACCAGGAACAATCCGAAAAGCAAAAAACGCAATGAGTCCCATTGAATCGTGGGATCATCTAATGCAAAATATTATTGAACTTGTAGTAGATTTGTAGCATTTGTAAATTCTCTCGTATGTGTTAAAATACCAAAAAGTATTTTCAATCCTTTTTGCGTCGTCGAATTGATGTAAACCATTTATCTTTTTGATCGAAACCACTTTAAGATATTTTTCGTCGTGAAATGAACGAATTTCAGTTTATATGTTTTGTTTATACTAAGATGGGAAGCGAATGATTTTTTAAGAATCACATCACTCTCGCGGAGGCGTTGTCAGAGACAGCGTTTAGTCCAAATTTTTCGTCGAATTTGTAATATTTCCTTGTTTTTTTGCCCATTTTCATGGAAAATGTGTAGCAGTGTAAAGTTAACAGTAGCAGTTTAATGTGTAGTTGCAGTCTAAGTGGAATTTTGAATATAGCACATGTTGCCATTGTGTTCAGTTGTACCTGTTCCAGTCTTTTAAGGAGACGAGTTTTCCAAGGTTTGTGTTCCAGTGCTAGCTTCCACCCTCATTTTTTTATCCTTGGTCGTTGTCCCAGTCTACAGATACAGTTTTTTGCGTGGCAGTGAAGGTCCAGTTTCCAACCTCAGAAAATATGTTAAGTAAAGAAATTTAAAATCTACAAGGAATCTAAGTTCCTGTAGTTTGGCTGTATACCATATATAACAAAAAATTTTATTAAAAATCCTTTATAAAGGTATATAAATTATATACCTTTTATAAAGGATTATTAATAAAATTTCAAGGTAAAGTGGTTCAAGGTTCAGTGAAATCAAGGTAACTTATTTTGTTTTTAAACTTTCAAAGTAACGATAGACATTTTTTCTAATAATAATAATTGTTTTCATAAGGATTTGTAAAGAATTTGTAATAATTAAAAATATATGTCTTAGGGTGTGCTTAGCTGTCATTTTAATTGTTCTGTTTTAAAATATTATGTTGACATATGACAGCTAGCCTTATTATTTTTGACATTAGTTTGTTTTGTTTTTAGAAGGTTAACCTCTAAACATGGTTTCACTTAAAAAGTTAATTCTTTATTTGTAACAATTTTTTGTAAGTTTTGTAGCGCATCTCTCACTTGTAAACAGAGTTTGTAAACGGATAGGACAAAGTAAGTATTTCTTTGTTATTTTGGTATTTATCTCTGTAAATATCTATATAGTAATTTGTGCCATTTATTTTTGTAACTGTTTGTGGTGAGACAAGAATAAATGTTTGATTTATTTCTCTAAACCATTTTTTTATTTATTTAGGAAAACAGTTTATAATCCCTTTTTTGAGTTTCATTTAAAAATATATATTTTGCATTTCTAATAATTACTTCAATAGTTACAACTAGTTGTTGTAATCGTTATAATTTGTCACCTTATTTTAAATGAGGTCCTTCCTGTTGTTTTTTTTTTGTCCATTTGTTCCAGGAGATTCATGTAAGAACTCCTTTGTTTCATTTTTGTAGTTGCGTCAATCCAAGTCCCTTGTCATTCAACTTATCCACGACCCAGCTACTCCAAATAAACCCTGAGGGCCGTTCGAATAAGTTTCGTTTCTTTTGCTTGCCCTATTTTCACCCCCAGTAACTTCTGTCCCAATTTTCAACCCCTTATAGCAATATCCTATGTGTTAGGCAAAATAATTCGTTACAGATTACACCAATATTTATATTAGAGAGATATCTGGAAGATTACAAAAACCACAACGACGTCAAACTTACATCTGTTCTGAAATAAAAGCTTTTATTGGTTTGTTATATTTAGCAGGTTTGGATCACGACTCTCGAAAAAACTTTGAAGAATTTTGGGCAGACGATGGCTTGGGACCAGGAAATATTTGTAGCGACCATGGCACAAAGACGATTTGGATTTTTGTTAAAAGTAATACGTTTTGATAATAAACAAACCAGAGATGAAAGACTCAAAATCGATAATCTAGCTTCGATAAGAGAAATTTTTGAAAACATTTGTAAAAAACAGTCAATCTTGTTTTACCGTTGCTGACTATGTAACTCTCGATGAGATGCTTTTTGCTTTTCGTGGAAGGTGTAGTTTCTGCATTCCAAACAAACCTAAAAAATATGGTATCAAAGTATTTTTCACTGTCGACGCAGAAACATTTACACTAATAATATGGAAATATATGCTGGTCAACAACCTGCTGGACCATATAAAGTAGATAATTCATGTACAGCAGTTACTACAAGGATGTGTGAACTTCTATATGGAACAGGAAGAAATATTACGAAGGATCGCTGGTTTGTTACTTGCAACATTGTTATCCAACTGAAAAGTGAACACAGGCTAAACTCTGAGATAGCGCGTTCAGTCCCAAAGAAAAGGATTGCCCCCAATTATGACCAATGTGAAAGACCGCTGTTATAAAAACAACCTATTTATAATATTTAGACTTCGGCAAATTTGCAAATAAAAATGTAGAAAATATGCGCATAAATATGCACGTGTTTACCCGAAAATATGCAAATATTTTACAAAATATGCATACAAATAAATAAAAAAATCGTAAAATAGTAACAATTTTATTAAAAAAAAAGTGTACATAACTAATATTTCCTACTATTCATTAAGATTTACATTTATTTTAAGTAACTACATCATTTTTAAGTATGAATAAACTTATTTAGAATTATGGTAACAATAAATGACCAAGTGGTGTTCAAAATTTTCTAACAAAAACTTGTGGCTTCTGTCTGAGTACATATATTTATATATGGAAAAACTTCGTTCAACATCAACTGATGTAACGGGAGCATTTTTCAAACTAACCAAAACATTTGGTTCTAAATTAATTGTTTCCGAAATATTTCCAGCTAGAACACTGACTACTTCAGAAAGAATATGGTAACCTTTATTTTTTTCCATAGTAGCTTCAAATTTTTTTAAAATATCTTTTCCAATATTACCTCTATCGTTCCGACAACATGACGCAAATTCTTTTATTAATGCTGTACTTTCGAACAATGACAGTTTTGGTGATTCTAACTGAGTAATTGTTTTTTGAACAAAACTAAAATTGATTTTATAAATGAAAGTTCTTGTTGAAGCAAGTTACTCTGAAAAGTTTGTTTAGAATCCAAAAGAGATTGGGAACTTTCATCTGTTAACGTATCAATTATGTTCTTTATTTTAACAAAATGATCTGCATAAAAATTAGCTGCTTCTAACCATGTTCCCCATCGAGGAACATGGTAGCGAGGAAGAGGAATGTTAGGTAGCATTTCTTTATAAAGTTGAATTCTTATAGGAGATTTAAGAAATACTTTTTTGACACTGGATATCATGGTATTTACAAGAGGAAACTTTTTCGTATTTCCTCTGCAACTCTGTTTAATCCATGCGCTACACAAGTAACATGTATTAAATCTGTAAAAAATATTTTTAAATTTTGTCCTGCTTTCACCATATAAGGAGCAGCATCCGATAAAATAAGCAGTAATTTATTAGAAGGAATAGTTGTCGGAAGAAAAAAAGTTGCTAATGTTTCTTGTATAAAACGCGAAATTGTTAAAGCATTTGTTTTCTCAAGTTGCTGGCATGAAATAAGATGAGATTTGGTAAGGTATCTTCTTTAAGAACACCAATCAATAAATGAGCAATATACTTTCCTGAGGAATCAGTGGTTTCGTCTACAGATATGTAAAAATAATTATCTGCAATTTCTTTCTTAATATTAATTAACACCGACGAGTATAGCCCGTTCACATTATTTCTTCTTAGAGACCGATCACTTGGAACATTAAGTTTGCAATATTTTTTTAGAAACGAACTAAAATTTACATTTGCTAATTTTGAAAGCGGTATGTTTGCAGACACTAATGCGCGACACAAGTCTTCATTAAAAGTTTCTTGCTCATCTAATTTTTTTGAAGTAGATTGGAAACATTTAGCCATTGAAGTTTGATGTTTTCCTCCTATTTTTCCTTTTTTTGCAATGTGTAAAGCAGTTCTCACATGTTGGTCTATCTGAAATTTCTTCTCACATGCTATCTATAAATAAAAATAAAAACCTTTATTTTAACCCAACCTTTAAAATATAAAAATATACAAGGTGTTTTTTTTTAATCAAATAACTGGTTTGGAAAAAAAAAACACTCGCTAAGTGTTTAAATGCAGTATTAATCCACAAATTAGTTTTTGTTACTAACCATTAGTACATCATATAACTTATTTTAAAATTCAACAAAAGTTTTTTTTTTTTGTTAATTCAATTACAATAAAAATAATTGTGTTTTAGAATAGCTGACTTCATAAAAAAAAGTAAAGGTGAAAAATTTTTCTAAATACACACCATTGTATTGTACCATGGACAATTTTTTCTTACTAAAGGAAGCTATTTTTCATTTAAAAACAACCTACGAGTACTAAATTTCAAGTAAATACGTTATTGGTTTTAAAGTTATTGTTGTTATTAACTAAAAGAATTTAATTTTTTTAAATTTTAACACCCTGTATCTCGAAAAGTAAATAAGTTTGACCCCTCATTAACTATATCGTTTTGTTCAATTTTTCGAGAAGTATCTACAGTCAAACGTTGTAAGTGTCATTTGGAAACACTTTGTATGTATGAAATATTAGATATTTAATAGAAAATATTAGATACTTACAATTTTGCCACAGACTGAACAGTAGATTTTTCCCATATCCATAGACAGCTCTTTATAAGGTTTAATCCAAGTTGAAGCAATGGTTGTTTTAGGCATTATAAAATCACAATCTTCCTTTTTGTTACGCACAACGAGTGTTTACGCTTTGAATATCAAAACAAAAATGATTTACAAATCTGAGCATCAAATTAGAAATGTTTAGGTACCTAATTCAATAAACTGGGAGATTTTGGAAAATCCCTAAATTAGGAACAAAACTATTAGCCGTTTACCTGCTGTTAAGATACAATAAATTGTAGATAGATTTGGGGATTAGATCATAAAATGCAAATGAGCGAACCCTTAGCGATTATTCAATAACTGAATGCCTCAGTGACCGAGACTTTCTAAGAATGTTGAGGGCTACTTAAATTGATCTTCTTTGAAATTGTAAATGTTTTGTACCTGTAGAGATTACGTACTTAGATCATTTCTTGATTAAAATGACTACAAAATTTTATACAAGAATTGAAATAAATTGGTATGTTTAAAAAATTTTCAAATACAGTAAAAATCTGAACTTTTATGCACTTTTTGCAAACTTTTATACAAATATGCCAAAATATGAAATATTTGCATAAAATATGCACAATATGCAAAATATGCAATATGCATATTTGCCGAAGTCTAATAATATTGTAATCAGCTATCGTGTTAATGTGCGTGCGACTGGCTCCCTCCCTAGAAACTCTCTCCACCCCGCGTTATATACTCCTCGCGACAGTGGATTACTGTGGATTTGTGGATAGTGCTAATTTGCCTCTCGGCAAGTAAGGACCGGGTGTATTGTCCCGAAAAGTGCATGAGTCACCGATGCGCTAACGTGAACCGGTGTTTTGTTTTAAAGTTGTTTCTCTCAATACTCTGTGTCTCTGTTACTGCCTCCTAACACTGTAAAGCTAATGATATTTGTATAACTCTTTTTAGTATTATCATAATTGCAATAATTATCAATGTAGGATCAGTCCTTAAGTTCACTAGAAATAAATCGAAGGAAAAATACGTCTTAAGTGTTTTATTGCTTCAGTGGTCCTTAATAAATATTTTGAAGCAATTAGGTGTTCAACTACGCCTCTCTAAAATGTGGAAAGTTTGGTAATAAATTTATCCTCTCCATCCAACCGCCTTGTAGATTCCTCTGTTTTTGGTTTTGGAGCACATATGATGGTGACTTCGCATGTACCCAAAAGAATAAAAATGCGAGACTACAGATATTTGTTACTACAGATTACTACTGCATATATTTATTCCTAAGTAGAACATTGTGTTCTTGGTTTCTTTGAGAAAAATTTCTCAGTTGTGTTCGAAATTTTTCTGATGGGTGGTAGGAGTGTGTAACGTTATAAACGTCACATCTCTATTAATTTATATTTTAATAATTATTTCATTTTAATTTGTTTCTTAATTTCTTTATCTGCAGTTTAATTTCTACTATTTTTTTATTTATAAAAGTAGTTGGCGCCCTATCTTTTTTTCTTTTCTTCCTCTGTCTTTATTTTCTCTCTCTTTCTGTCCCGTAGAATAAATATTCGCCCTCTCTCTTTTTGTTCGGCAGACTATTCTGTTTCCGTGTTGACAGAAAAGCTAGTTTCATGATATCTATAGCAACATTCTATGACATCTGTGCTAACTTCATTCAGTCTCCCACTTTCTGTCAAAACAACTTTTCTGTAGTAGGATTATTTTTTGCCTCTTTTTGAAATTTATGAAAGAAGGCAAAAATTATTATAAGACTCATTTTTATGGTCTACAAATTCTCTTGGGGTAAGTACTTTCATTGTGATATTTATTCTATAATTCTGACCACATTTCCAATATTTGTAACCTTACTTTCTTTCGAAAGCACATTTTTTTTCTGATATATGCATTAGGACTCTTTAACAGAATTTAACTAAGTAGTAACATTCATATTTCATTTTATCCTTGCCATACGCTATTTGTTTAAGTGCAATTTTTGTAAGATGGCAAGGAAGTTAAACTTTTCTTTTTGATGTGTTTCTAATGCAAGTTGTTCCTTATCCTTTTAGTTTATTGGTTTACTGGACAGTTTACTGACATTTTATTGGTTTACTGGACAGTTTACTGGACATTTTATTGGTTTACTGGACAATTTATTGGTTTACTGGACAGTTTATTGGTTTATTGGATTTATTGGCTTTATATCAACCACCTTATTTGGAGTTCAACAATTGGTCAGGACATACAGCCACGTGTGACTGCAGCTCTCCAGAAGCCACAAATTCTAATTGGAGGACCCAACAGCTAGAATACACAAGCAGCCCATCGAAGCAATAAGTAACACTTATTAACTGTTAAGCTTTGGCAGGGTTAATTATTGTTTTTTTTATTCATTTAAATAAATATGTTTGGTTAAAATTTGTCTTATTTGCTATCAACTGAGAACTCAGGTTCAATCCCTAGTTTAAGACAAGACGAACTCACCCTTGAGATACTGAGCTAGGCAAGGTATAGACGATCAGCTCCCATGGTTGATTGAGGTATTATTTTCACAATAGTACTTCAATTCTCTTTGGTAGTCTTATCGTTACACATTGGTCATTTCATCACACTGATACAGTAGACGAAACTAGCAAGAAGCCAGAGATGATTTTATTCTATAATGATACCAAATGTGGAGTAGATATTGTAGATAAAACGGCGTCACCTTACGATGTGTCTAGAAATACTAAACGATGGCCACTTGTAATTTTGTATGGGGTTCTAAATATCGCCAGTATAAACGCTTTTGTAATTACCAAACATAATAATCCCAATACGGAATATACTAAACGACAAAGACAATTTATTAAAAAATTGGAGGAGACCTAGTAAAAAGTAATTTGGAATCAAGGGCTACAACGTCAGGATTATATTCTAACATTCGACAAGCCGTTATGAAATACTCTGGAATACTGACACAGAACTGGCCTAACCACCACCAGGTAAAAGAGAGCATTGTGAATACTGCAAGAACAGGAAAACCCGATATTTTTGCATATTTTGCAAATGTTGGTGCATGGATCATATTATCGCAGCCTGCTGCAAGGAGTGTATTCAGCAAAAAACCTAAGAAACTGTCCGCGTGATTAGTTTTTGTGTATTTTCTGTGTCATAGAAGTTTGCTGAACTCTTCGTGTTTTTTTAATATAGTTTCATTATTGTTTTGATCAATTTTTTGTACAATAGAAGAACAATTTGATTTTTTGTAAGTATGGTAAGCTGTTAAAATTATTATGTCAAATATATCACTTATTTTTGATCTACTTTAATTTAATACAAGGTAGGCATAAACAAACAAAATATTTTCATCATATGGAAGAAAATACCCTATAAATACAAATAAAAATATTGTGTTTCAAAAATATTAATTAAAAGAAAATAAATTCAATGTATCATAAAAAAATTATATAAAATAAAATGCATTATAGCTCAGATCTCCACAGCTGAGTCTGCGAAGAATATTCCATAGGTACTTTAAAATAAACTTTTCTTTGAATAGATGAGGAACGTACTTAAAAAGAAATTATTACATTTTAAACTAAAAGATATAAATAAACATCTCTAATGACTGGCTGTTCTATCTAAATGAGCTAATGACGAAAAATAATTAAGTTGGTCAATTAGTCCCTGTTAATGCTCACTGCTACGGCTTCGTACGAAATTCTCGATGATCAGAGCATATTTTAAAGTCAAGCAATGAAACAGTTTTTTGACCTTAACAATTATCATCAACGCAAATAAGGAGATGCTAAAAATAGACCGACTTGACTGTAGAATGAAATAAACGTATACACAGTCGGTATAATATACATAATTCCACTGCTCGCTATTACCTTCAACCAAAACAGATTGTTTATCAAGTTTTCTCTACAGGGTGTCTTCATTTTAATATAAAGCGACGATTTATGTAAATGAGGTCGGTCTATGGTTTGTTTATTTACGAACGATTGGGAAAATACTAAACTGAAAGAAATTTAATCACGAAATATAGTATTTTTTTATATCACAGTAAATGTTTTAAAAACGTTTTAGACAAGAGACTCTTAAATGAGAAATCTAATAATAAGGCTATATTTTGATCGATTAGAAATAATATACTTTAACCATATATTTAAAACCCTGAGATCATCCAAAGCTCACAAAACAAACACCACATCGTTTATTTTTGCGAAAAACTTTTAGCCACCAACACGAACCGCGAATTTATTTGATTAATTCAAAACATAATATTCAATTAGGCGCTCGTCGGACGACGATACGAATTCTGATGAATAATATTTATCTACATCAACCTCATATTTGCATTAATCCGAAATTAATTTTAGAATATGCTTTTATGTGTAATCAACGCTTCGAGAATAGAGAAAATAATTTAGTAGATGCACTCATTTTATGATCGAAAAATACGTAAATCATTTTCGAATTGTTTGGATTGGTCCATATATCATCCGCAATCGTCGGTTTATAAAAATACATCGATTATTTGATAAATACGATTTTAATGGCTTGTTTCTTGTTATTTAACTATACAGTAGTTGAGAATTTTTAAAATTACTGTAAAGACATCTGTCGACACGTGGAGAATTTGTTTTCTTTTTGTTTATTTGTATAATCTAAATTTATTACCAGAAATTTAGTATTTACAGTAAAAACAACGACCCCGACGATGAGGTTGTGGATTTCGGGCTGGAACAATTTCTTCTTCAATATGGCAAATTTCTCTTATTCTTGACCTAATTGATCTAGAAATACGTTTATTCAAAAATCGACGTTTCAGATGATCGTTTACTAGTTCCACACCAAGATCTTCTAAAAAATGTTTTCTAGGCATTTTATTTTTCTCATTAGATTTATATTTGTTTATTACAAATGCATTGATACCGGCTACATTCATTGCAGAATTAAAATAGACCATAGGCCATCGGCGAGTGGCTCAAGCGCAATTGTAGATGGCACAAATTTTATCAACTAGATCTACTCCTCCTTTGGATTTGTTATAGTCAATAATGATAATGATTTCTGGCTTGCCCGTTAATTCGCCTAGCAAATCATCGTGGTGCATCGTTGAGAGTAAAACAACATTTTTGTTTTTTCTGGATATATGACATAATCGTACAGTTTTCTCTAAAAGCAAACATACTTGTTTTTTCTGGTCTCTTAGGATCAGTAAATTGAAGCGGAAGCTCTCTTTTGTTTTTTCTCATAGTGCCTATCATAGTCAGATGATGTTCGTTCAAAAGAAGATCGGCAAAGCTGAGGCTCGTAAAAAAATTGTCCATTGTTACATTTCTGTGAGAACCAGATATAGGACTGCAGATGCGAGGAACGAGGGAAATATTGCTCGTATCAACCTTATATGGGCCAGGTGGCTGTTGTCCAACGTACACCTCTAGATTTGCAGTATAAGTAAACTTAGCGCCTACTATAGTTTATTTTATGAACGAGAGAGTAATTGGCATAATTTTAACTGGTAGCTCCGACCACTCCATGGGCGTGCTCAAGATAAATTGAAAAATTACTTTGAATAATTGTAAAAAAACAAATGAATTATTTCAGTGTTATAAAGTGTTATGTGTATGTAAACAAAAGTGACCTCTTTTATCACACACTATATTAGAACTGACTGGCCTACATTAAAAAGGGTTTTAAAAAAATTCACATTTTTTTAATTTTTAAAAATTACAAAAGAGAAAAAGAGTTTTTAAAACCGTCTAAGGTATGTTAAATAGATGAATAAAAATATTAATATAAAACTTACAGCTACTTGTTACAAATCCAAATCAGATTCAGAAGATGAACTTTCAGAACCAAGATTTATAATAACTGGCTCGATCATTTTATCAGTAATATTGTCCAGCTTCCACATTTTTTCCTCTTCTTTAATAGTGTGATTTACTGCCTTTTCCCAGTTTTCAGGTTTTACATTATTTACGGCCTCCAAAAACAACTGTTTAACATCATGAATTTTAAAAGTGGTATTTTTTCTTGAAACTTCACTCAATTTCATCAATTTCGTATTTTTAAAATTTTTCTTTATGAAGGGCACACAACGAATAAAGTTCCTTGCTTATAGATCCGGGATGGTACGTAATATTTTTTGAACTCAGCCAATTCTGCAAGTCTTTTTTTAACCACTTGGTTGTGGGCAGTCCTTCTATAAGTCTGGAGTGATAACTTGCATTATCCATTACTATTACACAGTTCTTAGGAAGAAGATCTATCATTTGTTCGAACCATTCTTGAAAGACATCAGCGTTTCATGTCTTCATGGTAGTCACCGGTACGAGTTGATTCAGTACCACCTGAAGTTAATAAACCACCTTCAACAAAACCGTCTGAACTGCCAATGTGTACTATTATCAGCCTGCGTCCCTTTCCTGATGGTGGGTTTAAACCAGTAGATAAGTTATTTACAAAAGCGTGCCTTTGACTTGTAACAGTTTCATCCTGCCAAAATTTATTTGGTGTATGACCCTCGTTGATCCATGTTTCATCAAGATAAAATATTTTTCTTTTTTGGTTTCTCATTTCCTTTATGGTTCTTAGAAAATGTCTTCTCCATATGACAATATCGCTTCTTTCTAATAAAATAGACTTTCTGGGATTCTTTTTCCAGCGGAAGCCTATTTCTTTTAAAAGTTTCCATAACGTACTTCGACTCATTTCTGGGTAATCCTTATCATCTCGAACTGAGACAAGAACTTTATCCAATGTTGGAAATTCTTGTCTAAAGAAGAATTCATGCACTTTCCGTCGAAGTCCTTCTTTAAAATGATATTCTATTTGAAATTTTGGTTTCCCTGGAGCATTACGTGGCATTTGAAAACTACCACATTTCTCTTCTTTAATAACTCTGTAAATCGTAGATTTCCCAACACCAAGTGTACTGCTAACTAACTCAACGGTCTCATCAACACTTTCACATAAACGTTTGTCTGTAAATGATTTAAAACAATTAAATATTAATGTTTTTTCATTAACTGTTAGAGGACCAATTTTTCGGCGTTTACACGGCACTTCCAAATTTCCATAACACTAGTATACACAATAAACTGCACCTTGCAACTGAAGTACCTACTTTTAGTGAACTGTTAAGAATTTGAATACGCCACTTGGACCTTCCTATATACAAAATGGAAAAACCCACTATCACATTTTCTGTGGAATAAGTTTAGAAGGTAATTATCTAGTCAATTACTGTCGTAGATTCCTGGAATTAAAGAATTAAATGTTTGATTGTTGAAACCCTTACTTCGTGGAATGCACTCATTTCAGATAAATTTTTTTTTTTTTTTTAGTCAGTTTGATGGCCTTGGCCGAGCCAATTAGCCAGACAAATTTAAAGACAAACAATTTTTACAATCAGAGGAATTTTTTACAATTAGAGGAATAAACATATAATCATCCGTACAATCTAACGTGCAATTAGTAATAATTAGCAATTAACAATTAATAATTAGTAATTAGTAATAATTCTTTTTTTTTTTTTTTTTTTTTTTTTTTTTTTTATTAATTTTTTTTTTATATTTAATTTTTTTTTTTTTTTGCTATAATACAATATTTACTTAAATATAAGTTAGTTTTAAGCTACAATTTATATTTACAGTTTTTGATATGTTCGTAAATCATTTTTAATATATTGATATCTCTAGAGAAAATCAAATTGTTCAGGTAGACGGGAAGTGGAATTTTTAATATAATAAGATTATCATAAAATTTGTTTATGTTTACTGATTCGTGGGAACATTCAAGAAAAATATGTAATAAGTTACCTTCTTTTCCACACTTGCAATTAGGTGACTCCGCGAGACCCAACTTGTACATATGAAGGGGGGTAAGAGCATGATTAGATCTTAATCTGTTTATAACCCTTATGAAATGGCGATTTGATAGAGTATGAAACCATCTTTTTATGGGTATTTCAGGCTGCATTTGTTTGTAATTATTTCCAGTTCTCGTGTTTCGATAATATGTTTGCCATTTTTCTTTTTGATGCTGTTTACTAATTATATCAATGTCTGAAAAGGGGAGTAAGTTCAAGGGAGCTTCTTCGCCTATGTCTAGGGCAGATTTGGCTAGGCTATCTGCTATTTCATTGCCCTTAATGCCCGCGTGTCCCTTTATCCATGATATAATAATGCTTTTCCCTAAATTTGTAATTTTATTGTAAATAGTCATAATTTCTAGTTCTATATGATTTAGTTGTTTGGACCTATGTACGTTTGTTAGTCTGTCGACGACACTCTTACTGTCTGTAAATATTATGCAGCTGTAGGGTTCGTTACTATGTATATGCCTTAATGCAAGAAGAATCGCTGTCATTTCAGCAGTATATATCGATGATTCAGCTGGCAATTTCAATAATTTTTTAAATCCGCTTTGAACATTAATTAATGCACATCCTACTTTGTTTTGTACTTTAGATCCGTCTGTAAAGTAAAACTGATAGTTTGGCCATTTATGCCGTGTAAATGATTGAAAAGCGACTGGATCTAAATTACTGTCCATAAAAAGGTATTAATATGTTTTGAAAAAAGCTCTTCTAATATATGGGAATACATAGGTGAAACTTGATTTTCATACGTATAGAAAGTATGTCGGTATTGAGATATCCTCAGATAACTATTTACCAGAAGAGAACATTTTTTCTTTGTCCAATATTTATGAGTTAGATCTAAAATTGATAAAATATGAATATCCTGTAGATAGTTAGTATTTTTCCCTATGGCTCTAGTAATGAATTTATCACTTAAAAACTCCCGTCGAAATTTCAGAGGTGGTTCTATCGCCTCAACTTCCATTATATTAACAGGTGTAGAATTCAAATATCCAAGACAAAGCCGAAGGCATTTATTTTTTTGTATTTCTAATTTATTTAAATGTGTGTTTGCGGCAGTTCCATATAAATGACAACTGTAATCGAAAATGGGACGAATCATAGTACGGTAAAATAAAAGTGCTACATTTGGATCAGCGCCCCAGTTAGTTCTACAAAAGGCTCTTAGAATGTTCATTGCATTTTCAGACTTTTTTATGACATGATGAATTTGATCCTTCCATAGGAGTTTTCTGTCTAAATAAGTACCGAGATATTTTATACAATTTTTAATAGGGAACTGAATTTGACCTACTTCCAGATGCCCTTGTGGAATTTGATGTTTTCTAGAGAAAATACAAATTTCAGTTTTAGATTCTGATATATCTAAACCAATATTTTCATAGTGATTAAGAACAGCTTTAATTGAGAGATCAAAATTATTTTTACATATATCCAATGATTTGTGGGCTGTGTAAACTACTACATCATCAGCATATTGAATAATTTTTGTTGGGCTATTAATACAATTTTCTATATCCATATTATATAAAATAAATAGTATTGGGCTTAATATGCTACCCTGTGGAAGTCCTATATTCGTAAGACGTGGTGGAGAGATGGAATGGTTGATTTTTAAAAAAGTTGATCTATTAGTGTACAATGTCCTCAGAAAACTAGCTATGGTGATGGGGAAGCCGATGTCTAATAGCTTTTTATGCATAATGTCCAAGTTAACGGTATCGAATGCAGAGGAGACATCAAGAAAAGCAGCCATAGTATACATATTATCAGTAAAGTTTATTAGTATGGATGAGACTAAGGCAGTTATGGCATCTTGGGTTGATTTTGATTTTCGAAATCCATACTGAGATTTTGGGAGAATATGTTCTTGCTCTAACCAATGTTCAATTCTATTTTTTATTAACCTTTCTAACGTCTTTAGGAAGCAAGAGGCTAAGGATATTGGTCTATATGATCTACTGCAATTTTCTGGCTTACCAGGTTTTTTAATATATTCCTTAGAAGGTATTAGAATATATTCCTTCCAGCTGTCTGGAATTTGTGACGTATCATTCCAAATGTCATTAAAAATATTTAATAATGATATTTTATAGTGGTGAGGAATATGGTATATCATGGAATATGAAATATTGTCTTTACCTGGAGCACTGCTATTTTGTTGACTAAGTACTCGCTCTAACTCCCACATTTTAAATGGTTCTTCTAAGCCAAACCTATCTCTTGACACTGTTTCGCTGTATTCTGGAAAATGTTGTGAAGGTACCCACTGTGGAGATATTTTCTTATGAAATTCATCTAGCCAGCTGGATTCTGGATCTATTGGAATCTTGTTGGACTATTTGCGGTTTTTAAAAGTGTTTACTGTCTTCCCCACTTCACTGATTTGTGTTTTTGAATTTAGGCTTTCGCAGTATTCTACCCAATTCTGTTTTTTCTTTTGTTTGAAAAGTTTTTTTGCGACCGCGTCAAGTCTCTTAAATTCAACTAAATTATTTCTTGTAGGATCTTGTTTATATTTTCCATATGCAATTTTTCGGTTATCAGCGGCGGTTTTGCAACTTTCACACCACCATTGGTTCGAAATTCGTCTCTTATGTGTTCCGTTAGATGAAAACTTTGGTATTGCTAAATTGGCTGCTTTATTAATGTTTGCTATTAGAGTTTGATAGTTTCCAGGAGGATTTACAGCTTCTAGTACAGATGTGTATAATTTCCAATCGGCCTTGTTAAGATTCCAGATCTTGTGATAGTTTTGAGCTGTAAATGAAGTTATATGATCTGTTTCCATGTTAATGATAATCGGAAGATGATTGGATCCATGAGGGTCCTGTAGGACTCTCCAAGTAAAAAATTTTGAAATATCTTGTGTACAAAAGGTTAAGTCAATAGCGGATGGACTCTTACTAGTTGCTAATGTGGGCGATCCATCATTCAAGCATATCAAATTACAATGATCAATACATTCTAAAAGTTTTTTACCATAGCTGTCTTCAATTTCGCAGCCCCATGCGATACTGTGGGAATTAAAATCCCCACCAATAATAAACGGTTTAGGTATGTCTTTAAAGAATTCCAACCATTGACTTTCAGATATCTTGGTCTTTGGTTCAATGTAAACTGACACAATATTGATGGGATTTTTACCTCGGAGAATTTTAACTGAAATACATTTGTGAGTGAAAGGATATCTATTTTTAAGATTTATTTCTTCGCATCTTAAGTTTGATTTTAATAAAATGGCAGTTCCACCATAACCGTCTGCCCGATCTGATCTAAAGCAATTGTAACCTTTAAAATTATAATAGTATTTTGATTTAAACCACGTTTCTGAAAGTAATGCTATGGAAATATTATTTTGATATAGCAGATATTCTAGATTTACTTTATTAGCTACTGCTGAACGACAGTTCCATTGCAGCAAATTTATGTTCGCGTTTGTGTCTGCGAATTTGAAGACAAGGTATGGTTTACATGTTTACTAATTAATTCCACAATTTCAGATTTTGATACATCGAAATTGTTTGTTTGTTTTATATTACTTATAATATTGAGAACTACTTCTAAAACTAAACTTATTGTTGCATTTAATTCCTCTGATTGTAATTTTACTCCGGCTGAGTTTTTTAAATAATGTTGACTATTAAAAATTCCCCCCGAGACAAAAGAGGTTTTTGGTTGTGTAAGTATTTCTTTTCTTGAAATTTCAATGGGATCAGGGCTGGTTGGTCTGTGCCTTTTGTTTGGGTTTGAAGTTGTAGGAGAAGAAAACATATAATTAGTAAAATTGTTATTATAGGATTTGGGTTGTAAATTGTGGGACTGTGAGTACTGAGGTTGAGAGGAATGATACTGTATTGTACTAGAAGGGGTAGGTCCAGATTGAGGCCGTTGGGAATAATTTGTCGAGGATATTTGACCACTTTCCATGGCAGAAGTATTATGAGCGACTATGTTTGCGTACGTATTTTTTGGGACCTGTTTATTTGCATCAAAGAAATTAATATTGCAAGAGCTCATGGTTTCCTTTACAATTTTTTGTCTTTTAAATTCTGGACAAGCAGACAAATTAGTAGTAAGGTGATTTCCTTGACAGTTAAAGCACCGTGGTATGTAATCTGAATTTTTACAATCTTGTGTGGTATGGGACTCCTGACATTTGCTGCATCTTGGTTTATTTCGACACTGACCTCCCAGATGACCAAAACGGAGGCAGTAATAACATAATAATACTTTCTGGTTATACGGCTCTACCTCCTTGATAACTTTATTAATAGAAATATATTTTGGTAAGATTTGTGATTTGAAAATAACAATGCAAGACTTTGTGGGTACATATTCTACTATTTTACCTTCATCCGTAATTTTTTCTACTTTACGTTTTATTCTTTTGACATTAGATACTTCAAAAGTGCAATGTTGATCAAATTGTCTTATTTTATCTTTTATGTACGCCTCTGAAAAATCTTTTTCTATATCTCTAATAACACCTTGTCTATGAAGAATAAATTTTGGGATATACAATACAAAGTTATTTTTAACAAAAATATTTTCGTTTTTATTATTTATTAGAAAATTTGCTGATTTATAATCCTTTAACTTGATCCTGAGATAGCGCGTACCTATAGAATCGATACTTATAATTTTATTGTCTATCTCCGGAAAGTTAGAAAGAATAATATCTCCGATTTCAAGAGCATTTAATTTACCTTTAAATTCGACCGAATTATTCTCAACATAAATATGATACGGGCCTAAATCAGTACTTACATACAAAAACTCCTGACTTTCTTTCGATGTGTTATCGTTATCGATGGTCATTGCTGTTGTTGTTTGTATATCATTTGTATTTTTTTGACGTATATCTGGGGGGCACTGGGTCGTCTGGGGGTTTCCCCCCGACTAACTGGTCCATTTAATTGTTCTTAAAACTCACAATCTAATTTTATTTTTACACCTAATCTGCAGATTTATAAAAACACAATTTTTTAAACGAAAACAGTTTAATTTCGTTCCGCTTTGTCGATAGGCACGTCCGATTCGTAGGTGAACTAGAACACGACTTTCAGATAAAATAAAACGTTTTATTTTATCTAAAGAATTAAACTTTATTTTGCAAATAGGTAGGTACTTATTAAACTTTTATTGGTTATATATAACCAATAAAATAAACATCTTACATTTCTTGCAAATTCATTAGTACCTGTTAACCTCCATCACTCCGACACTGGCAACCTTATTTAGGGATTAGTAACCCTCACAACTATTGTATTCTATTCTGCTCCAACCTTTATACCTGGTGGTCATACTCAATTTAAAATTGTTTTCCTATATACTTCTGTAAACTTGTTGACAAATATCTGTTTTTCATTGAGTCACCCGTATCAACAGTTTAGGGATTTGCATACATAATTTATTGTTTTTATTACTCTCTCATACATAAAAATACACTATAATGCGTAAATTTTTATGCCGTATTTATTAGGTTTATTGGGAATATATACCCTAAAGCCACACTTGCCACGAAAAGCTTTCAGTTTTTCATCTACCGTTGTATATGTTGATAATGAAAAATGTTTAGGTAAATTTGAATTAAACGAATCGAAGAATTCTCTCATAGCTGCTAATGTCATTTTTTTGCCTCTCTTATCGTGTTACTTTATCATCAAAAGGGATGAATCTGAGCAAAAACTGGAACTGTGCAAGGGACATAGTCAATCTAAAAATCTCTGGCGATGAGTTGTTGGCGATGAGGAGAAAGGCGCGGTTGGTGAAACCGTGGTTGGCGAAGGATCCACGATCCAAAGAAAAATATGAAATATAATCCCAATTAGGATACGTATATTAGTAAATAATATATGTAGATATACGATGAAAAAATAAAATAAGCAGTTAGATGGTCATATTGAATAAATGTATACCTATGTGTACATATTACGAGTATAGAATACTTTAAAACCTTCATTTTTTAAAATATGACAAGATGGTTGGCTCTTTCATTTTCTTTCTAATTTCCTTTTACGTTTCTTTGTACGGTGCCAATAAGCCTATTAAGCCATTATTGAATTTCAAACTCCTTTCCATATAAGGATCCACGTCAAACACTATATCCTGAAGTTTTTGAGCAGACGATAATATCGTATTTATGTTGTTTAAAGTGAGACTTGAATGTCGCCTCGACTGTTACTTCTTGGGAATTATCGTCTTCATCGCTTACTTTATTATTTTCCAGTATTTCGAGAAGCTCCTGTTCGGTAAGTTCACGGTCATTAACGGCTAGAACTTCTTCAACATTACCTGACTGCAGATTTTCAAAACCTTCCCCATGTATTTTGATCATTATCATTGGCTTCCTCTGTTTCATGGGGCACTACTGAGGTTACAATAACAACTTGAGGGCATAGCTTTTTCCAACACTCGATTATAGTTGATGGGCGTATTTCATCAGTGGATTCTTTGGTAATAGTTACACAGTGAGAACTATTAAATATTCTCCAATTATCGGTAACGGTTAATAAAGGATATAGTTCCATAATCTGTCCTTTGCTGCTTTAAAGCCTGGTGCAGTTTTCTCATTTTCCGATATGAAGGTACAAGCAGGCATTCTTTTCCAAAAAACGGCTGTTTCGTCTGCGGTAAAAATTTGTTCCGGCTTATATCTCTCCCTTTCTATGAGTTCTTTAAGTTTAGCTGGATACTGGTTGGTCGCGTCTTGGTCTGCTGAGGTTGATTATTCTTCGAATTTGACGCTATGTAAAGAAACTTTTTTTTTTTTTAATCTTTTGAACCATCTGTTACTTGCTTGAAAACTAAAAGATTCGTTGTCAGCCTTTAGATTATCGTAAAGACGAAGAGCATTTTTGTATCATTCGTGCGCTAATTGGCATCATCTTTTTTGTTTGATCTTGGATCCAAAGGGCCATCGCTTTTTCCATTTTTTCCAAGGTTTGAGATCGCGAAAAACAAGTTAGTTTGTTGCTTGAGCTAGGGCCATAAAGAACACTGGAACGAATAGTTTTCTCATTCTTTAATAGTCCCTGCAGTAGATTTATTCACTTTAAACTTATTTGCGGCACTTCTACATAATTCTCGTGCAGCCAAACATTCTAACAACTAAATTTTCTGTTATCTAAACTCATTACTCAAACATCCTTTCTTTTTAACAAAATCTTTATATTCCTTTCAGACAAAGACATTTTTTAGTTTATTGACAGTTAAAATTTTTTTTTATTTTATTAAATTTTAATTTATTCACAGTCTTTCATCACTAACACTAAAAACACGATTAATTTGTTATTTAACAGTACAAATTTATTTTTCCGACTGACCCTCTACAATTTAATTTCTCTTTATACAGTAAAGAATGCCTTAAGATGCCAGCAAAATAACGCAAAAGATAGAAAACATAATACGTTGTGAAATAAAAAAAAATGCCACTAGTAGAGGTGGGAAATTATAAATAGAAAGCTATAATTTATATTCCATTATTACTATCGACCGTTTCCCACCTTTAGACGTTAACAATACTTTCCTTTTTCCCATTTTTTGATTTTGTAAATGTTGGATTGTATTCCTATAGTCCTTTTTTTATGTACAATGAATGGCACACCTGATTCATAAACGGTAAATTGAATTTTTGAAGTTATACTTCTATACGCACGGTCGGCGTTGGAAATTTGCATGAGAGTGAATCTGTGAAACCATTACATATGTAAGATAATGAGTAAGAGAGAGACAGAAGATATATTTTCTCTCTCTTCCTCTCTCGAGAATAAAAATGTTCCTTTTGTATATATATTTAATATTATATATATTATATATAGTGTGGCGCACCGAAAACGAAACAGAGGCATTTACTGGCAGATGATTCCTTTTTTGAAAAAACACTCGGACCCCGTCGATTTTGTTTTCGAGGGGGGACACAAAATTGGCATAAAATCACTTTAACATTTGCAGCCACTTAAGCGGGGGGTGGCATCATCCCTAAAATCTTAAATGAAAAGGGGGGTCGAATGATCCATTATTTGAAAGGTCTTTCAACTCCCTTTATAATGATGTAAAATTCATGTATTCAATTCAGTAGTTTTGGAGATTTATTGATTTAAAGTTTAAAGTAGACTTTAATATTTACCTACATCAAATTAGTTTGTACTTCTTTCAGAATAAATTTGAGTAAAAGCATTTTCTTGATAAGTAAATGCTTTTATTTACTACGCCCATGGTTTATTAATAATAAAAATAGCAATTGAAGTGTCCTTTGTGACAAAAAAAGTTGTTTCTTGAAGAAAGATAAGTAGAGAATGCCACGTACTTATTTTAAATAGGAAATAGTACATTAGTTTGCGATTGATTTGACCAATCTTTGTTGTTAAAATATCATTTATTGCTTTATACATAAATTAACCATGGTATATTCCACGGCAGAAAGGGTTGAAATTATTGAAATATTTTTCGGAAATAATCAGTGCGCTAATAGAACAGCACAAATTTTTAATGAGCGACATGAGAACAATAATGTGCACCGAAAATATGTTCTAGAACTTGTAGCTAAATTTCGGGGAAACTGGGTCAGTACTCTGAGATAGCGCGT
>NW_027312352.1:0-31580 GCF_040954645.1 Diabrotica undecimpunctata | reverse complement strand
GAAATCAACCAAGAGCTACAGAATGGAAAATATCACGAAAAAATGGGAATATCTGAAGAAAGATATGCTTTGCAGATATATAACAATTCAAAATATCTAGAATACAAATATTCTACCGAACAGCTGGTAGAAATGATCAGCAGACATTTTGAGGAAACTTTGGAAGATCACGTGATTTTGAGAAACTATCAAGATATTGATAGTTTGTGCCAATTCCTTCAATTAAAAGAAGCGAAAAGAAAAGAAATGAGAAATAGAAGACAACATGACCAATATAATGGACCGGAAAGAAGGTATTCATCAAATTATGACCAGAGAAACCGACATCCCAGATCAACAAACGAATATAGGCCGAGAAATTACAATAATTACAATAGACAACAAAATTACGATAACCGGAATGATACACAAAATAGAACAAATGAAAATCACAACAGGAATAGAGATGCACAAAATCCTCCGAATAGGAATACGAACGAACAAAGGGACGATAGAAATAATCAGAGATTCCAACGACAAAACAGAAGAGAGATGAATCATGTGGCAATAGAAAAGGAGGAAGAAGAAGTATTCAATGAATCCAGACAGGATTTTCAATAAGGCATCCACTAAACAAAAGTAAAAAACTCTCCGGTATATTTTGTCACCCGAGAGAGTTTATACAGTTGGCGGGAAACGAAAAACAAAATTCTAATTCCAATCTAATATTTTTAGATGCATTTATAAAACATAAAGCGATTAAAATTCTGATTGATTCTGGATCGGAAATTTCGTTAATCAATAAAAAACTAGTAAAAGAATTAAATATGGACAGATTTGTGTATAAGATTCCGAGGGTTGCTTTAGTGGGTGCAAATAATAAAAAATTGACGACAGTAAACGAAGGTTTAGGAGTACGGATCAGAGTGGGAGACCAATTCTATATTATGCAATGTGTGGTGATCGAAGATCTAAATCATGATATGATAGCGGGAATTGATGAATTGAGTGAAAAACATATCACCATCAATTTTTCGGAAAATCAACTGGAAATCAGAGCAGAACCAGACAACATAGAAGAAGAAAAGGAAACAGATAGGAGAAAATTTTCTGAAAGGATAAATGGACAAGAAAAACATAAAGAAATCAATATGACGGTAGAGGATAAATCGAAAGCTCAAGAAAAAAATCAATCCGAAGAGGAAAAGAGAATAAAAAAAAAGAAGAAGAGTTCGAAAAGAAAGCAGGAAAAAAAGGAAGTTATAAGCAGAAAAATGGAAGGAGCCGAAACATGGTGCTCGGAATACCAGATAGAAATTAAAGATAAAAAAAAATAGAAGAAGAAATAACGGAAGAGGACAGAGAAGAAATGGCAATTATGGACGAGAATCCAGAATTTTGTGAAGAAGTAATACGGACAGTGAACACATGTGAACAAACTGAGGATGAAAGAAAAATAATATGTGGAGAAAACATGGAGAAGGAAATAGAGAAGATTTTAGAAAATTATGGAGATCTTATTAATGAAGAAAGCCGAGTGGCTAAAAATTATGAACATTCTTTTAAAGTTCAAAACTTAGAAAATTTTAAATCGAAAACTTATCCAATCCCGTATAAATACAGGCAAAGCGTCGGACAGGAAATTGAAAATATGATCAAAGACAAGGTGATCGAAAGATGTGACTCTCCATATATCAACCCGATAGTATGCGTAAAAAAATCAAATGGTGATTTGCGATTATGTTTAGATGCAAGAAACATTAATTCGCACACAATCGCGCAATACGAAGCGCCTTTGAACATAGAAGCCATTTTTGGACGAATCACAGGATCACACATTTTCTCCAAAATCGATTTGAAACACAGTTTTTGGTTAATACCTTTGGCAGAAAAGTGTCGAAATTATACCGCTTTTTCTATCGACGGAGTGGTGTACCGATTTAGGGTAGTACCATTTGGACTACAAAGTGCATGCGCTGCTTTGGTTCGCGCATTACACACAATTTTAAATAGGCATGGAGAATTTGTTGTACATTACATAGATGATTTATTAATTTTCTCACCGGATATAACAAGCCATCTACGACATATTCATACTGTTCTCGAAGAACTTGATCAAGCCGGATTAAAATTAAATATTCAAAAGTGTCAGTTTTTCCAAAAAGAGGTATTGTATTTAGGATTCAAATTAGACACAAAAGGGATTAGTCTTGCAGAAGATAGAATCGAAGTCATAAACAACTACCCTAGGCCAACCAATTTAAAAACTTTGCGGGGATTTTTAGGAATGGTAAACTATTTCAAAAAGCTGATACCAGACCTCAGTACAAAAGAAATACCGCTAATAGCATTACTTAAGAAAAATGTCAGATGGAAATGGGGAACTGAACAAGAAATCGCTTTCAAAAATTTAAAAGGAGCGTTTTCCACAGCTGTAAGAGTGCACCACCCAAGATATGAGCAACCTTTCATTCTCAGGACCGATGCTTCCATAAAAAAATTTGCAGGGGTGTTATCACAGATACAAGACGATATAGAGGTGCCAATATGTTTCGTTTCCCGTGTAACCAAAACGTATGAGAGAAAATACAGCGTTACTGAATTAGAGTTTGCCAGTGTGTTATTTTGTGTAAACAAATTACGTTTTTACCTACTTGGGGCAAGATTCACCATTGAAACGGACCATGCAGCGTTGGTACACATAATGAAAAATAGGTTGGTAAATAATAGAATTCATAGGGGCATTCTTTTACTCCAAGAATATGATTTTGAATTTAAATATATCAAAGGAACGGACAATATTTTGGCTGATGCGTTGACGAGAGATGAACAATTCCGCAAAGAGGATCACAAAACTCTCCACGTAGGCATGAACATAATGAGAGAAGAAGCAGGCTTATTTTCTTTGGCCAAAATCAGGGAAAATCAGGAAGAATTGAATGAAAGAGAAAAGCAAAGGGCTGAACAAGAAAATAACCTATATTTTAAGAGGGTCGATGGTAAAGAACTCTATGTAATCACGGAGCAAATGGCAAAAGAAGTTTTTTTAAAGTTACACTGTGACAACGGACATATTGGAAGTAGAAAGGTGTGGCTTATGTTCAGGGAGAACTACATTTGTCGACAGGACTATACAATAGCCAAATGGGTGACTCGAAATTGTGTGACATGCCAAAAGTGTAAAAGTAGGAACTTTAAAAATGAAAACGTCACAAAAAACGTCGTAGCTCGGAAGAAACTGGATATTGTTGCTATTGATATGTTGAGCGATTTGATACCAACAACTCAAAGGAATAAACACATATTAGTTATGGTGGATCTTTTCTCAAAATATGTTAAATTGTACGCATGCAGAACCACAAAAGGAATTGAAATACTTAGGAAGATAGACAATTTTATAGAAACGGTGGGAAGACCAGACAATATTTTATTGGACAATGCGACATATTTTAGGAACGAACGTTTTAAAAGGGAATTAAGAGAGAGGGGCATCGATACAAAATTTATAAGCATCCGTCATCCACAGAGCAACCCATCGGAGCGTTTTATACAAGAAGTCACAAAATTTCTACGAATTGCCGCGGAAGAACATCATCGACATTGGGACAGAAAAGTGTTTGAGATCGAGACCTATTTGAATTGTGCTTCAAATACGGTTACCAAAGAGACGCCTTTATATATAATGAATGGAACAATGCCTACAAGACCGTGGGAAGACACCGCCCCCAGACAATACGAAGAAGTGATCGAGTTGGTTCAAAGAAGATTGAGACGAAGTGGAGAGAAATATCTCCAAAGACAAGAGAGAACCCGAAGAAGAAGGCCGATCAAATTCCAGAAAGGAGATAAAGTCTTAGTGAAGGCACTGAGGGTGTCGAATTTACAAAATGGTATTTGTGCTAAATTGATGCCGATATTTGAAGGTCCATATAGGGTCAATACGGAAAATGGGGTAAATAGTTATGAATTAGCGCACATAGAGACAGGAAATATACGGGGTATTTTTAACATTCACGACATTTATCAATATCATGAATAGATTTTAATAACATAGTGAAATAATTTGATCCTGGAAAACTTTTGTCATTTTAAAATTTAACAAAGAGTTTTCGGCAGATCAAATGGCGGGGATTTGTTATGATATGCAAAATCGAGAAAAATATTGGGTTGATTAAAATATTTCAAAGTTCAAAAACATTAAAATAATTCAGATAAGTAAGATAATAAACAACAAACATTTCAAAGAAGGAAAGTTATTAAATTCTTGGATTACCTGTACTAAACAAAATGTAAGCTATACATAAATTATTTCTTTGTTTATACTTGAGTGACCCGCATAATTTTAAGTGAAATCCAAAGACAATTGAAACGGGTTTTCCAAAATACATTAATGCAGTGATTAGAGACAAATAGAAGAGATTTTAGAAAGAGGTTTTTGTTAGCTTTTAAGAATTATAGAAAATATTATTTGTAAATAAGTTTTAGGAAATTTTATAATTATAGGTAAAAATTTGTTTGTTATCGAAATGAAAAAATGGGGGAATTGTGACGAGTTTTGATTGGCGGAGATTGAAAAAGGTGGGATAAGTATGTAGGAAAAAGTTTAGCGAGATTGAGGAGAGAGAAAGGAGAATCAGTTGGTTTTCCAAGTCGGTAAGACGAACAGTGATGGTTCTCTGGTGGTTCCCAAGAAATAGCAAGCAGTAGTGTTGAATGTTAGTGAGTTTTTGTGGAGTTAGTGTATCTGACAGAAGCTGAAGCAGCAAAATATTGTAAGTCATATTTTCCTACTTATATTCCAAGAGTCACTGTTCAGGCCAACGAGAGATTCAGTTTATCGTAAAGAGAAGATATTCCAAGAGTCATTTTTCACTCGGGCCAACGAGAGATTCAGTTTATCGAGAGGAGAAAGGCTATCATAATTTGAATGATTGTTGCTTTTGAAGGAGATCATTAAGGACGATATACTTGCAACAATCTGTTGTAAGATTGCTGATTACATAGGGAGCGGTTGAGAGGAGATAATACAGTCTACAAGGAACAAGGATTTGGACCACTCATCATCAGAGAGAGATATTTTTGTTTTCTGCAGTTTTTTTTTCTTTTATTGATAACACAATTTTTACACGTAATTTAGAAAGGATATAAATATTTTGATTAGGAGAGTTAGAATAGTTTGGGATTTTGAGTTTTCAATTAATATTGTTTGTACCATTAATTTTGATTGTTCACGTACGGAGAACAAAATTTTGAGAATCCTTATATGAGATTTGTTTATTGAAAACTTTTGAGTGTGAATTATTTCATTATTTTTATTTCAATATATAGTGTTAGATCATATGTGTTTTTTATTATTCCGGTATTCTCTGGACCTTACCTTTCACATGTAATAGCATAGATATTGAAGCACGAATTTAACCCTGAGATAAAAGAATTAAAAATTGTGATAGAGTCATAATCATATCATTTAAATAATTTTAATTAATCAAAAATTAATTAGCTAATTATTGCTTGGCGCACCAAGACTTTAAATATCACAATAATATATATATATATATATATATATATATATATATATATATATATATATATATATATAAATTGTGATGATGTATTATTTGTGAATTATGTTTTAATGAGCAATGAGTGTTTTTCAATAATATATTTATATAGGGTTTTTATCGCGGTTCTCAAAGAATTAGTTTGTAAGCACTTTTTGGAATTATCTTTATTATATCTATTATGAAGCACACATATATATTTAACATAGCCAATATAAATTTAAAATAAACTATCTTTAAATTGAAATTCTTATGAAACTAATTAAATTATATAGACAATGTAAATTTTAACCAAACTATCTTTAAAATTGAAATTGTTATGACACTAACTAAATTATATTAACAAAATTTTGTACCTTTCTGTCACTGAATGCCTAAATGAAACTGTTCTCCACTATATAGATTTTAATCACCACTCAATGTCTTCGTTCTCAGCCTCGGTTATCCTTGTTTTTGTGAAATTCCTTTTTCCAATTATCAGCTTCCACCAATTTAAAATATTTTTCTTCTTAATAGCATTTATATTTATTCTTCTTTTTAATATACCAATATCCAATCACCAAATATATTATATTATTTTAATTTTCAATTAATACTTTCTTCCATTATCCAATCACCATTTATACATAACATAATTTTTAATCTTCAATAATATTCTTCTAATATACTTTCCAATACTATCAAATTTTAATACTAAATCACTGATTATTGCATACTTTATACTTTCTTCCTAATCACTAACTGTAACTAACTGTGTCTGTCTTCTTAATAACTAATTGTCTGACTGCTTACTGACTGACTGACCGGCTGACTGAACATCTTGAATCCAAATCACCGTGTATTTATATCTTTTTATTGTTCCAGAACCATCTGGCAAGAAATCATATTCGAATTGTTCTATATATGAATGTTCTCGAAAAAGTATATCTTCGATCCACAGACATAACCATATTCGAGAAAGTTCTACCGTAAACAAAGGTTAAATTCTGTATTCTAGAGAATTCTTTACTTTTCTATCGAGAATTTTATTGACATTTAGGCTTTTCAGATCAGAATATAAACTCATATGTAATTTAAACAACCTAAATTAATAAATTACACTATTTCAAATTCGTAAATATATATAAACTAAAACATTTTAAATATCAGAGTATTTTTGGTTGCCTATGCACATGGCTCACTTACCTAAATATATTTACAATATTATAATTGTTAAAAAAAAAAAATTTTTACACTTATTATATGCTAATTTCTTAAAAATGCCCTCACATAAATATATTTTATAGTATATAACTTATTAAAATAACCAAATACTTTTTATATCTAATATTATCTAGTATATAACTTATAAATTAATTTTTTAAACACTATTTTTCTTTCTCCTATATTCATATCATTTCAATATATATATATATATATATATATATATATATATATATATATATATATATATATATATATATATCGAGAAAAGGAGTACGACCGTCAATCCAATATAAACTAAGGTACACTCGAAGAGTGGTGGGTTTTTCGGTCAAAGTGGAGAAATAAAAGACAAAGACGATGGCTACTTCATCTATTTATTGAAGACGTTTCGCTTTCTGCTCAGAAAGCATCATCAGTTCATCTAAAAAGAACAATATGAAACCAAACATCCATAGAGAAGTTATAACCAAAGTGTGTTACCTTACAAAGACATGTAGCAGTCAGTGATGTTAAAAATATGAAAAAGCTTACAAAGCTGGACATTCAGAGTTAAAGTTGTATATAACAATTAATTGAAACTAAGTAAAGTTTGCAATTTGACAAAATTAGCACAGCAAAAGAACATGTGATAAAAATACATGTATATATAAAAAAAATTTTATAAAAACTTAGTAAAAAACATTAAGGTTTATTTTAAAGTGTAAAGAACTAGAAAGATCATTAGATTGCACTTCCAACAAATTTATTTAAAAATTATATTTTAATTTTAACTTTAGGTAACATTATAAGTTATTAAAGATTAATAGTAATAAAGAAAAAAAATGAAAAAAATGAAGTTACCAGTCTTTAGCTTACTGAGGCTCGTTGGTAAATGAATTTAAAGGTTTGACACCCACGCACAACAACGTGAGTAGAAGTGGCCTTGAAGTCACAATGACATAAACAGCAAGGCAAGCTACCAACCTCTATGTATTAAGGCGGTATATTCAAAGAATGTGATAAATTTGGTTGACAACTTGTCGTTAAAAAACCAAGCAGTGAAAGGAAAAGGTGGTTAAGATCACCATTTAACCCTACAGTGATTGATCTGTCAACAAAGAACAAAGCAAGAGAAGTCAATCCAATATATCATATATTGTAATATTATGACGTCACTAGTTAGCCAGCTAACAGGTGAAGATTAATAAAAATTTTTTTTCACAGTCCAAAGGTTCAAACATTAAGGACCGTAATGAAAAGTATTCTAAGAATCAGATTCAAATTAAAGTTTTATCAAACAAGTTCATCAAAAAGAACAATTACTTAATTATGTAAAAGTGTTATTGACAAATATTAATAAAAAGTAAGTTGATAAATCTTAATTAAAGAAGGAATAATTTATTTATATTTTATTTTTATTTTTATTTAAATTTATTATAAGAAAATGTGATAAAGAAAACCCCAAAATGGGACAAAATTTAAGTAAACAACATATCAAGCCTAATTCTGTAAAATTAATGCATGATAAATTTGGCTCAAATTACTAATGTCCGTTCTCTTATTAAGAGTATTAGGATGTTCTAATATTGCACACATTTCTAAAAACTGTCTTTTAACGAGATTGCGTTCAGTGCCAAGAATTTTAACTTCATTAAAGTTTACTTCATGCTTAGTGTTAATGGCATGTTGGGCAAGAGCACAAGTATGCTTAGATAAATTGATATCACTGCGGTGTGTCGTAAGACGCCCTCTCAGTGATCTCCCAGTCTGACCGATGTAACATGAGTCACACTCAGCACAAGGTATATGATATATTACATTCACTTGTTCCAGAAGGGACAGAGGTGTTTTAGTTTTAGAGAACAAATTCCTGACAGTCTTAGCATTCTTAATAGCAATTTTAACAGGTACGTTATTATGTTTGTACAGTTTAACGAGTTTCTCAGTAACTTGAGGAAAATAAGGTAAAGAGGAGTAATGGGTAGTTGGATTCCCAAGTACAGTATTAGGCAGAACAGTGTTATTAATTGAATTATTTGATATCATTCTAAGTTGGTCACCATTGGGTATATCATTTAAAGAAGAACCATAGCTTTGAGCGAAAAGGTATTTATTAATAAGGGAGGATGGATAGGAATTCTCAATCAGAATATTTTTTTTTTTTTTTTAATCTCAGCCAATCGTTGTTAGATGATGATAGATACTATCAACCTCTCTCTACCAACCCTTGCTCTAAATTTACAAATAAAATAAATAAATTCATTACACACTTAAAAAATATTAAGATCATAGATCAACCACTTGCAAAATTTTTACATAATTATGATGGATATGCTCCCAGATTTTATTGTCTACCTAAAATACATAAGCCCACATTGAGCATGAGGCCAATTGTTTCCTCCATTAATTCACCAAATACTAATATTGCAAAATTTTTAACTGACATCTTATCTAAATCTTATAATTATAATAACAACTTTAATATTGTTGATTCTTTTCACTTTAGTGAATTTATTAATAATTTTGAACTTCCACAAGGCTACATTTTAGTGAGTTTTGATGTGGTATCTCTTTTCACTAATTTACCTCTTTCGAGCGTTATTACCTCCCTAAGAAATCACTGGAACTCCATCCAACCAAACTGTCCTGTATCCTGGGATGTTTTTGCAGAACTTTTACAATTAACATTTGACACTAATTTTTTGGTCTTCAACGACAAATATTACCTTCAAATTTTTGGGACACCTATGGGTTCCTCAATCTCTCCCATCCTAGTTAATTATGTACTGGATGATTTAGTATCTGACCGTCTGGGTCTTTTAGATTTCCAAATCCCTTTTATTAAACGGTATGTTGATGACTTATTACTAGCCTTACCTCCAGACAAGATTCAGGCCACCTTGTCTTTATTCAATGAGTTTGATCCTCATTTACAGTTCACTGTTGAACTTGAGGACTCCAACACAAATAGTATTCCCTTCTTAGACATGCGTGTCATTAGAATGGGAGATAACACCCTTACTACAAGTTTGTACAGGAAACCAATGGCCTCTAATAGGTTTCTCAACTACCATTCTTGTCATCCCTTTAAATACAAATTAAACCTTATTAAAGCTTTAAGCTGCAGGCTAAATAGACTGATACATCCGATTAATCGAAGGGAATCCTTTCAATTACTTAAAAATATTCTGATTGAGAATTCCTATCCATCCTCCCTTATTAATAAATACCTTTTCGCTCAAAGCTATGGTTCTTCTTTAAATGATATACCCAATGGTGACCAACTTAGAATGATATCAAATAATTCAATTAATAACACTGTTCTGCCTAATACTGTACTTGGGAATCCAACTACCCATTACTCCTCTTTACCTTATTTTCCTCAAGTTACTGAGAAACTCGTTAAACTGTACAAACATAATAACGTACCTGTTAAAATTGCTATTAAGAATGCTAAGACTGTCAGGAATTTGTTCTCTAAAACTAAAACACCTCTGTCCCTTCTGGAACAAGTGAATGTAATATATCATATACCTTGTGCTGAGTGTGACTCATGTTACATCGGTCAGACTGGGAGATCACTGAGAGGGCGTCTTACGACACACCGCAGTGATATCAATTTATCTAAGCATACTTGTGCTCTTGCCCAACATGCCATTAACACTAAGCATGAAGTAAACTTTAATGAAGTTAAAATTCTTGGCACTGAACGCAATCTCGTTAAAAGACAGTTTTTAGAAATGTGTGCAATATTAAAACATCCTAATACTCTTAATAAGAGAACGGACATTAGTAATTTGAGCCAAATTTATCATGCATTAATTTTACAGAATTAGGCTTGATATGTTGTTTACTTAAATTTTGTCCCATTTTGGGGTTTTCTTTATCACATTTTCTTATAATAAATTTAAATAAAAATAAAAATAAAATATAAATAAATTATTCCTTCTTTAATTAAGATTTATCAACTTACTTTTTATTAATATTTGTCAATAACACTTTTACATAATTAAGTAATTGTTCTTTTTGATGAACTTGTTTGATAAAACTTTAATTTGAATCTGATTCTTAGAATCCTTTTCATTACGGTCCTTAATGTTTGAACCTTTGGACTGTGGAAATTTTTATTAATCTTCACCTGTTAGCTGGCTAACTAGTGACGTCATAATATTACAATATATGATATATTGGATTGACTTCTCTTGCTTTGTTCTTTGTTGACAGATCAATCACTGTAGGGTTAAATGGTGATCTTAACCACCTTTTCCTTTCACTGCTTGGTTTTTTAACGACAAGTTGTCAACCAAATTTATCACATTCTTTGAATATACCGCCTTAATACATAGAGGTTGGTAGCTTGCCTTGCTGTTTATGTCATTGTGACTTCAAGGCCACTTCTACTCACGTTGTTGTGCGTGGGTGTCAAACCTTTACTTTAAATTCATTTACCAACGAGCCTCAGTAAGCTAAAGACTGGTAACTTCATTTTTTTCTTTATTACTATTAATCTTTAATAACTTATAATGTTACCTAAAGTTAAAATTAAAATATAATTTTTAAATAAATTTGTTGGAAGTGCAATCTAATGATCTTTCTAGTTCTTTACACTTTAAAATAAACCTTAATGTTTTTTACTAAGTTTTTATAAAATTTTTTTTATATATACATGTATTTTTATCACATGTTCTTTTGCTGTGCTAATTTTGTCAAATTGCAAACTTTACCTAGTTTCAATTAATTGTTATATACAACTTTAACTCTGAATGTCCAGCTTTGTAAGCTTTTTCATATTTTTAACATCACTGACTGCTACATGTCTTTGTAAGGTAACACACTTTGGTTATAACTTCTCTATGGATGTTTGGTTTCATATTGTTCTTTTTAGATGAACTGATGATGCTTTCTGAGCAGAAAGCGAAACGTCTTCAATAAATAGATGAAGTAGCCATCGTCTTTGTCTTTTATTTCTCCACTTTGACCGAAAAACCCACCACTCTTCGAGTGTACCTTAGTTTATATTGGATTGACGGTCGTACTCCTTTTCTCGATGTTTTCTGTTACAGAGGGGTTCTATGCCACCACCAGGCGCATCCATGGAGAACCAGTAGTGAAGAAGCTGAAGAGATGGACGAACCTAACAGAGAAACTAGCCACAGCAGAAGCTAGAAGAACTTTCCTTTTGGAGTGTAGGAGAACTAAGAAGATCCCAAGATTTATCATAGACACCACTTCCAACATACTCACTTCAACATCAGGCTCCACCAATGACACCCTTTACCGCAGAAGCCAAGCGTTAAACAGACAGGTGAGGGCACGATTACTTAATTTCCATATTTCTAAGGTTCACACCGATATTAAATTTATTATTTCTCAAATCAATAATGTCACTTCTTTTCTGGATAATCACCTTCCTGACAATTTGTTGGACACTTTTGAGTCATCTTTACATAAGAAATTTAATTTTGTATATCATAAATCCATGGCACACCTTCGTAAGAAGCTTAATAACTTAGACACTCCCCAGTTTAAAAAAATTCCATTTAATCCTAAGTGGATTAAAAATCTATCTAGTACTGAGGTTCCTCAGGACATTCTTAAATTGTTATCCTTGGGCCCCAAATTTGGCTTACAGCCAACTTTCAGAGATTATTCTGTTAGTAGAATTTTAGCAGATGTGGAAAATATTTTGGCACATGCTGACAATTCTGACCTTTTATCTCTTAGGTCTTCTTCCAATAATATTCTGTTGAACTTTTCTAATCGCCCTAGACAACCCATATCGGAGTTAGATAAGATTTACAGGGAGACGGTATCGTTTTTAAAAACTCACCCTAATCTTCTCGTCCTTACTAGTGATAAAGGGAATGCTACTGTCCTCATGGATAGAGATCAATATCTTAATCTCAGCCAATCGTTGTTAGATGATGATAGATACTATCAACCTCTCTCTACCAACCCTTGCTCTAAATTTACAAATAAAATAAATAAATTCATTACACACTTAAAAAATATTAAGATCATAGATCAACCACTTGCAAAATTTTTACATAATTATGATGGATATGCTCCCAGATTTTATTGTCTACCTAAAATACATAAGCCCACATTGAGCATGAGGCCAATTGTTTCCTCCATTAATTCACCAAATACTAATATTGCAAAATTTTTAACTGACATCTTATCTAAATCTTATAATTATAATAACAACTTTAATATTGTTGATTCTTTTCACTTTAGTGAATTTATTAATAATTTTGAACTTCCACAAGGCTACATTTTAGTGAGTTTTGATGTGGTATCTCTTTTCACTAATTTACCTCTTTCGAGCGTTATTACCTCCCTAAGAAATCACTGGAACTCCATCCAACCAAACTGTCCTGTATCCTGGGATGTTTTTGCAGAACTTTTACAATTAACATTTGACACTAATTTTTTGGTCTTCAACGACAAATATTACCTTCAAATTTTTGGGACACCTATGGGTTCCTCAATCTCTCCCATCCTAGTTAATTATGTACTGGATGATTTAGTATCTGACCGTCTGGGTCTTTTAGATTTCCAAATCCCTTTTATTAAACGGTATGTTGATGACTTATTACTAGCCTTACCTCCAGACAAGATTCAGGCCACCTTGTCTTTATTCAATGAGTTTGATCCTCATTTACAGTTCACTGTTGAACTTGAGGACTCCAACACAAATAGTATTCCCTTCTTAGACATGCGTGTCATTAGAATGGGAGATAACACCCTTACTACAAGTTTGTACAGGAAACCAATGGCCTCTAATAGGTTTCTCAACTACCATTCTTGTCATCCCTTTAAATACAAATTAAACCTTATTAAAGCTTTAAGCTGCAGGCTAAATAGACTGATACATCCGATTAATCGAAGGGAATCCTTTCAATTACTTAAAAATATTCTGATTGAGAATTCCTATCCATCCTCCCTTATTAATAAATACCTTTTCGCTCAAAGCTATGGTTCTTCTTTAAATGATATACCCAATGGTGACCAACTTAGAATGATATCAAATAATTCAATTAATAACACTGTTCTGCCTAATACTGTACTTGGGAATCCAACTACCCATTACTCCTCTTTACCTTATTTTCCTCAAGTTACTGAGAAACTCGTTAAACTGTACAAACATAATAACGTACCTGTTAAAATTGCTATTAAGAATGCTAAGACTGTCAGGAATTTGTTCTCTAAAACTAAAACACCTCTGTCCCTTCTGGAACAAGTGAATGTAATATATCATATACCTTGTGCTGAGTGTGACTCATGTTACATCGGTCAGACTGGGAGATCACTGAGAGGGCGTCTTACGACACACCGCAGTGATATCAATTTATCTAAGCATACTTGTGCTCTTGCCCAACATGCCATTAACACTAAGCATGAAGTAAACTTTAATGAAGTTAAAATTCTTGGCACTGAACGCAATCTCGTTAAAAGACAGTTTTTAGAAATGTGTGCAATATTAAAACATCCTAATACTCTTAATAAGAGAACGGACATTAGTAATTTGAGCCAAATTTATCATGCATTAATTTTACAGAATTAGGCTTGATATGTTGTTTACTTAAATTTTGTCCCATTTTGGGGTTTTCTTTATCACATTTTCTTATAATAAATTTAAATAAAAATAAAAATAAAATATAAATAAATTATTCCTTCTTTAATTAAGATTTATCAACTTACTTTTTATTAATATTTGTCAATAACACTTTTACATAATTAAGTAATTGTTCTTTTTGATGAACTTGTTTGATAAAACTTTAATTTGAATCTGATTCTTAGAATCCTTTTCATTACGGTCCTTAATGTTTGAACCTTTGGACTGTGGAAATTTTTATTAATCTTCACCTGTTAGCTGGCTAACTAGTGACGTCATAATATTACAATATATGATATATTGGATTGACTTCTCTTGCTTTGTTCTTTGTTGACAGATCAATCACTGTAGGGTTAAATGGTGATCTTAACCACCTTTTCCTTTCACTGCTTGGTTTTTTAACGACAAGTTGTCAACCAAATTTATCACATTCTTTGAATATACCGCCTTAATACATAGAGGTTGGTAGCTTGCCTTGCTGTTTATGTCATTGTGACTTCAAGGCCACTTCTACTCACGTTGTTGTGCGTGGGTGTCAAACCTTTAAATTCATTTACCAACGAGCCTCAGTAAGCTAAAGACTGGTAACTTCATTTTTTTCTTTATTACTATTAATCTTTAATAACTTATAATGTTACCTAAAGTTAAAATTAAAATATAATTTTTAAATAAATTTGTTGGAAGTGCAATCTAATGATCTTTCTAGTTCTTTACACTTTAAAATAAACCTTAATGTTTTTTACTAAGTTTTTATAAAATTTTTTTTATATATACATGTATTTTTATCACATGTTCTTTTGCTGTGCTAATTTTGTCAAATTGCAAACTTTACCTAGTTTCAATTAATTGTTATATACAACTTTAACTCTGAATGTCCAGCTTTGTAAGCTTTTTCATATTTTTAACATCACTGACTGCTACATGTCTTTGTAAGGTAACACACTTTGGTTATAACTTCTCTATGGATGTTTGGTTTCATATTGTTCTTTTTAGATGAACTGATGATGCTTTCTGAGCAGAAAGCGAAACGTCTTCAATAAATAGATGAAGTAGCCATCGTCTTTGTCTTTTATTTCTCCACTTTGACCGAAAAACCCACCACTCTTCGAGTGTACCTTAGTTTATATATATATATATATATATATATATATATATATATATATATATATTATTATATATTATCATTATTTCGAGAACCGTCGAGTTTTGAGGGAAATCCCGAAACAGGTCGATTCTTGTTATAAAATACTCATGTTATAACGTACATGGAGTAGGGATGACGTCACCGGTGTAGGTGTAGTGACGTAATCGTTAATTTTTTTAAATAGAAATCGGTATAATGCGACACCTCATTCAAACGAGAATTTAATTCTCTATTTAACGACATTACATTTTTACCTAAAATATTTTTTTAAGGGTACAAAAACAATTTTTTTAATTTAAATTCAACTAATGATTACGTTCAAATATACATAAGTTGATGCGAACTAAATAATACAATACACTGGTTAGACCCATACCGCTACAATACGCAGGTAAATAATATACTGGTTAGAGCCATACCGCTACAATACGCAGGTTTATTCTTGCAAATTTGCGAGGCACGTGCGCATCGCATGGCCTCAGCCTAACAATTTTATTTCTTTGGCCGCGCGATGCACCCGTGCCTCGCAATTCAAAATCATGTTTAGAAAGAAATTTTGCTATATTCAAGAAATGTGTTGTTTTTGTACTGCACTTTTATGCGTTTCAAACGAAAAAAATAAATTGGCCTGGGAAAAGGCAAAAAATATTATCATTATGGCGATCAACGTGTTAGGAACAATGCAATTGCCGCTATATTGCTTTTGACATTAATTTCTTTAATAATAAAACCATCTATGCGCCATCTCGGTATAAAACTCAGAAGTATAATACTTATAGAATGTAAATTTTTTTAAACTGGTTTAAGTTACATATTTCTGTAAAATTATATACCTATGCATTCAAATTAATGAGTACATTTACATTGTACCCAACATGACTGAAAGGGTTAAATAAAGGTATACACATATTGACAAACATATGACCTTCACAAATATACTTTTAAAATAGAGGATATCTAATTTATACAATAATTTTACGGTTTTATAACGAATTCTATAGTATAACCCCTAGAAGACCGCGAGGAATCAATAATATAAACTTTTTTAGCTAAAAGTAGTAATTAATTTAACCCATTAATGGCCAAGCATTGAAATAATCAGATTTCTTGCAATTCAAGTTTATATACTTTATAAATAAATGCATAATAACAATATTTCACTTAAAATTATAAACAATAATAATTGCAATATACAAAAAAATATTGTTTCGTTAACGAAACTTTGGCATAATATATGTAGTAAATTAACAGTTATACGTTTTATAGTGTGTAAATGAAATTTCTTAGTTTTATCAATTAAAAACTAAAGATATTGCTACAATAGTTAATTATATAAGATAAAGTGATTACTTGGCCGTATGGTAGTATGGCAGTAGCGTCATTATGGCATCTCATTTTTTATGGAAAGCACTAAAACAGTCAGCGTGCAAGTGAACCTTGCATTTTCCGCACATACAAACAGATCGGAGTCACCTTCTTTATCAGCTGTAAATCTTTTTTCGTTCTGTATCAGTGACAAAACAAACGAAGAACGGAATTGCAATTGGGAAATTCGAAAGTCATTCGCAATGTTGTAAATTCTCCATGAATTTACAACTGTTCAATCCACAAGGTTCATAAACAAGGACCACCACCACTTTTTACTTCTTACTCGGATCCTGTAATTTGATACCGAATTATCTAGGAGACCAACACCTTCTATATGTCGGTTATAATCGTAAATCATATTGGGCTGAGGTATTGAATTTTCCTTTCGTAGCTTCCGATTATATCTTTTAACTGTAACAATTGGATGAACCGTTCCATTGTTGCTGGCTACAGTCACAACGGAATTATCGTTCCACCTTGCAACTGATACCTCTGCCTTTTTGTCGAAAACATGATCAAACTCGCTCCTGTTCTTCTTTCCAAGCCCTTTGCTACTTTGTAGAGGACATTCTGGTAACCTAATCTCTCCCACGGTGCTAGTAAAGAAAATTCCTTTTTCACCTAGAATGTGGAATAGTGAATAACTCGAAAAGAAGTTGTCGAAGAAAACTCTATGCTCTGAAGGGTTTTGCATTACACGTAGCAGATCCAAAACTACTTGCGCCCCAATGTATATTGAGATTTCTGTCTTTCTGGATTTGCGCCACCATAAGGAATGAATTGGTATAGATATCCCTCTGAGCTACACAAGCACCAGGCCTTGAAGACAAAGCGCACTGGTTTACCCTTCATAAACATTTTTGCAGAATGTCGGCCGAAATAAGGAACCATTTGTTCATCTATAGACATATTATGAACAAATAGTCCAAACTGCAAATATCGTTCGTTAATCAGCAAAAATAATGGACGCATCTTGGCAAATTTATCATTTTTGTCTAAGTTATTATTATCGGAGACATGAAGATTTCTTTTTATGTTTCGGAAGGTGTTTCGACCCATGCACATTCTAACGAGCTCCACGCCTTTATCTGGGTTTTTTGACCAATTTATATCACACGCCGGAAGTGTACGATAACCGGTAAGGATCAAAATACCAAAGAACTTCTGCAGTTTAGCTGGAGAGAGTTTGAAATAATGTCTGTTGTTATACCGGGCATACGTCAGGCTGAATTCGAGTATCTTCTGAAATGCAATATCGTCAAAAAATAAAGAGAATATTTTAAATGGTGTTTTCCCAGCAAGTCTCAGCTTTATTTCTTCCTTTTTATTAAATTCATTTTCTTTTGGAGAAGAGGAATAGTTTTCTGACGATTTAGAAAAGTCAGATGTATATTGCCTTGGTTTGCGTTTTCGTTGGGAACTTACTTTTCTTTTCTTCCCCCTACTTGTAGATGGTTCCAATATGGATTTTGTGGGCGTCTTAGCCTCATCTCGAGCTCGAGACCTTGTGTGGATTTCAAATGTTCCAGCGATATCAGTCAAGCTCCTTCCTCTATAAGAAGATTATCATCCAAATCCTCTTCATCTGTTAACACATCAACTAAAGAAGGTATATAAACTGCATCTATCTTATCCGCTTCTAAATTAGAATCATCCTCCAGTATAGCTTGCAGTTCTTTCAACGAAAGAGATCTCTTCATTTCATATTCGGATAGTCTAAAAATAGAAGATCGTTTCAGAATACGTATATGTAAATGTATTATCGTACATATCTGATAATAATATGTATATGCGATTATGTATATGCAATATTATCTGGTAATAATATTTATATGGAATATGTATATGGAATTTACAAAATACTAATAACAAATTTTACATATCCTCTGGACATCTTGATTCACGGTAAAAATACGGATCGCGCCAAAGTTTCATAAACGAAACATTATCTTTAAGGCGTTAAAATTTTTTATGAGTAGTCATATTTCAAATTATGTTTGGATAATATTATTCTACAATCTCTAATTAAACAAGGAATGCTAGTTTGATCTAATTTTAAATATCTTGTGATTTATTATGCGAGCTCAAACGACACCGACAGATACTAGTAAATTTGTAGTGTTTTGATTATTATTTCAAAAATTATACAACACATAATATGGACCATTAAGATAACAAACACGTCAATAAATTATTTATATAAAAGACGGATACATAAACTATAATATTCATTATATAATTAAAGAAATTATTCGTTTTCGATACATTGGCCATTAATGGGTTAACGACGAAAATAAACATAAAACCTAATAGTACAAAATATACCTTCTTTATTACCTTAAAAAGTATAAAAAGTAAGTATAAAGACCCAATCATAAAGATACCAATATTAAATAAATAAGTCAAAATATAATTTTTTGCTGCACCCAAGTGGATGGTCACGAGAAAAGAATTATTACAGTCTAAACTTCCCAAGACTGTGCACTAAAGTAAACTTTTAAATACAACTTAATAGTACAAATAATTATGGAGACTAGATATAAAAGAAAGGGACGAGGTAAGAATTTTTATTGACAATAATGTAGTATTTTTATTAATCTAATTTATTGTATTTAATCTTACAAATTTATTAAAGTCTTTATTACTAATTTATTTCACAATATTTATTTATATTTATTTCCGCGTACAATTATATTTTCGGACTCAAACTAACTCGATATTCAAAAACTAACTGTCCTTAAATAATAGGTTTCTCTATATTTATACTAAACAACCGTTAGACTAGAATTCCGGCGATTCCCTTCGAACAGACGAGAAGGTCACTCGAACTGGTTTTGTTCAACTTGCTTCTGGAAACTTCGAATCGTAGATTACCCGTCCGAATTTACCTGGGGTTTCTGCCGGCTGGTGTATGATCTAGAAAAGACTTGAATGGAATAGAATTAGAAATATAATGTTTACAGTTTTATGACTCATAATATTTATCGTAACATTGCCCCCTCTTAAAAGATGGTTCCTCCTGGAACCTTGTCGGGAGTGGAACTGGAACGGTATGCTGGTATCAACAACTGGACCCTCTTTTACAACTTCCAGTTGTATAAAAATGACAAGGCACGGTCTTCTCTCCGCACCAGTAACTATGCTGATTACAACAGACTAATACCTGGACTTCGGTGTATTTAAAGATCTCCTCCACCATATTTCGGATAACCCTCCAATCTAATTGGCGGCACTCCAACTTTGGCATGGCTAACTTTTGCACGTCGGACTCTAGTACGTGCTCTCTCAATTGAAGTAAGGCTTCCCATACATCTAGATAGGTAGGTTGGTCACGGGCAGTGTCTTTTGTTACCAGGTAGAAAAGGTAGCGTGATGCATCTTGGAGTTTCAAGGCTTTTCCGGGAGCTGGCACTTGGCATTGAAGTTCTGCAACTCGACCGAACTTCCTTCGAAAGACGGATGCCAACCCTGGTGCTTCTTTGATACTGGCCGGGATGGTAAGGGCCAGCGAGTAGTCATCGGGAAGCGCGAGTAGATCTTGATTTTCTTCAGTGGTAACACCATGTCCTGCTTTACCGGTGCCTCCTTAGGCCCCCATGAATTCCTCAAACGTGAGGTCAGACACATCTTGGACTTGGTTTACTTCCACTTCTTCATCTACGTCGTGGTCACTTTCGAAAGACGCCAGCCGGTTATGGTGTACTATCATCGGCTTTCCCCTCGGAATCTTGCTTATTCGGTAGATGACATCGTTGATCTTCTCCATAATAAGGTATGGACCTTCCCAAAACTGCTGCAATTTGGGAGAATAACCTTTTTGCTTTTTGGGATTATAGAGCCAGACTCTGTCCTTCTTCTTAAAGCACTTCTTTTCGGCTTGCGTATCGTACCGTTTCTTCATTCGGTCGCTAGCGATCTGAAGATGGGAACGCACCAACTCGTGTACATTGTCCATTCTTCTTCGTAATTCGATCACATAATCTTCACCTGCTACATCTTCTCCAGGTCGACACACAAACTCTAGATCACAAGGTAGTCGCATCTCGCGTCCGAATAGGACTCTGGCTGGTGTCTGGCCTGTTGATTCGTTAACAGCAGATCTGTAGGCCATTGTAAAGAACGAAAGATATTGGTGCCAGTCTCGCTGATGATCGGACACCATCTTTGTCAAATACTTGCCAACTGTCCTATTCATCCGTTCTACCGTACCATCCGATTGCGGATGATACGCTGTAGTTCTTGTTTTCTTCATGCCTAGTCTATTACATATTCCTTGGAATATATCGCTTTCGAAGTTCTTTCCTTGGTCGCTAAGGATCTCCAAAGGCACTCCAAATCGGCTGATATATTCTTGGATCAACTTATCTGCAACGATCGCGGCCTTCTGGTCTGGAAGTGCGTAAATCTCGACCCACTTAGTGAAGTAATCCATTACTAATAACATGTACTTGCCTCCATTTTCACTTTCAGGAGATGGCCCAGCGATGTCCAAAGCTATTCTTTCAAACGGGCTTCCAACATTATATTGTATCATAGGAGCTCTCCTTTTTCGGTGAGGCCCGCTACTCGTAGCACAAATAGTACATTTCTTACACCAGTACTTTACGTCGTCGGAACTGTTCATCCAATTCACGAATTCGCTGAATGGTTTTCTTTACACCGAAATGTCCCCCTGATGGACTGTTCTGCTCTTTGGAATCACTAACCATCTTCTCTTCTCTGAACCGTCATCATTTTCCAGTACTCGCTTGAGCAAGCTATCTTCCATGATAAATGAGTCTCATTGGGCCCAATACGTCTTAACTACTGAGCATAGATTTGATATTTCTTGCCAAGGTGGTCGACGGTTTTCCTCTTTCCATTTTCGAATTTTTTGTATAACTGGATCTCCCTCTTGTTCTTTCCTTATCTTGGTAGGCGTCCAATCGTCGTTGACCATTGTTGTTCTTAGCACTGCTGCTTCCTTGGATTCCGTTTTGTTGCAGTGGAAACACTCTGCTGGGTATGGCCTTCTGGAAAGAGAATCAGCGTTTCTGTGGCTAACTTCGACCCGGTGCTCAATCTTGAAATCGTATTCTTGGAGTCGTTCGATCCATCTGGCTATCTGACGTCTGGATTCCTAAACTGCATCAACCACTTAAGAGCGGCATGGTCGGTTCGGATTAAAAACTTCCTTCCATATCCATAGAGGTACTGATAGAAGTGCTCTACTGATTTCACTACTGCTAGAAGTTCTCTTCTCGTGACGCAATAATTCCGCTCAGGTTTTAAGAGAACTTTACTAAAATATCCAAGGACTCTTTCCTGTTCTCCTTGAATCTGAGATAGCACTCCTCCAATTCCCACATTACTTGCATCTGTATCTAAGATGAACTCTACTTCTGGCAGTGGATATTCCAAAATTGGTGCTGTGATTAAATGGTTTTTTAAGGTCTCAAAGGCATTTTGGAAGTCTTTATCCCAGCGGTAATTTCTTGCATCCTCTGTAAGTCGCGTTAATGGCTTAGCTATATCTACAAACTTCTTAATAAACCTCCGGTAGTAAGTACATAGTCCAAGAAAACTTCTCACTTGATGTTTGTCCGTTAGTTCTGGCCATTCCTTAATGGAATCGATTTCCCTTATCCACGGCCACTCCTTCTTTAATGACTATATGACCCAGATAATTGACTTTAACTTGAAATAGCTGGGACTTCTTGGGGTTTAACATCAATTGGGCAGCTTTAAGTCGTTTAAAAACGTTTTCTAAATTCTTCAGATGATCTTCAAATGTCTCCCCCAAGACGATTATGTCATCTAGATAAACCAGGCATGTTTTCCAAGATAACCCTCTCAACACATTTTCCATAAGCCTCTCAAATGTCGCAGGGGCATTACAGAGTCCAAATGGCATAACGTTGAATTGCCACAATTCTCTGGCTATTCTCTTTCCTCGAGATGTCTTCTTAAATTCGTAACTGTGAGCTCATAAATCGTAGTCATTTTCACAATTTATTTTATATTTTACTTTTGACACCAATTGTTATAGTTTTTTTAATCTAATTTATTGTCTTTATTTGTTATCAAAGGTTCTATTTATAACACTTACAAATTTATTAAAGTCATTATTACTAATTTATTTCACAATATTTATTTATATTTATTTCCGCGTACAATTATATTTTCGGACTCAAACTAACTCGATATTCAAAAACTAACTGTCCTTAAATAATAGGTTTCTCTATATTTATACTAAACAACCGTTAGACTAGAATTCCGGCGATTCCCTTCGAACAGACGAGAAGGTCACTCGAACTGGTTTTGTTCAACTTGCTTCTGGAAACTTCGAATCGTAGATTACCCGTCCGAATTTACCTGGGGTTTCTGCCGGCTGGTGTATGATCTAGAAAAGACTTGAATGGAATAGAATTAGAAATATAATGTTTACAGTTTTATGACTCATAATATTTATCGTAACATTGCCCCCTCTTAAAAGATGGTTCCTCCTGGAACCTTGTCGGGAGTGGAACTGGAACGGTATGCTGGTATCAACAACTGGACCCTCTTTTACAACTTCCAGTTGTATAAAAATGACAAGGCACGGTCTTCTCTCCGCACCAGTAACTATGCTGATTACAACAGACTAATACCTGGACTTCGGTGTATTTAAAGATCTCCTCCACCATATTTCGGATAACCCTCCAATCTAATTGGCGGCACTCCAACTTTGGCATGGCTAACTTTTGCACGTCGGACTCTAGTACGTGCTCTCTCAATTGAAGTAAGGCTTCCCATACATCTAGATAGGTAGGTTGGTCACGGGCAGTGTCTTTTGTTACCAGGTAGAAAAGGTAGCGTGATGCATCTTGGAGTTTCAAGGCTTTTCCGGGAGCTGGCACTTGGCATTGAAGTTCTGCAACTCGACCGAACTTCCTTCGAAAGACGGATGCCAACCCTGGTGCTTCTTTGATACTGGCCGGGATGGTAAGGGCCAGCGAGTAGTCATCGGGAAGCGCGAGTAGATCTTGATTTTCTTCAGTGGTAACACCATGTCCTGCTTTACCGGTGCCTCCTTAGGCCCCCATGAATTCCTCAAACGTGAGGTCAGACACATCTTGGACTTGGTTTACTTCCACTTCTTCATCTACGTCGTGGTCACTTTCGAAAGACGCCAGCCGGTTATGGTGTACTATCATCGGCTTTCCCCTCGGAATCTTGCTTATTCGGTAGATGACATCGTTGATCTTCTCCATAATAAGGTATGGACCTTCCCAAAAGTGCTGCAATTTGGGAGAACAACCTTTTTGCTTTTTGGGATTATAGAGCCAGACTCTGTCCTTCTTCTTAAAGCACTTCTTTTCGGCTTGCGTATCGTACCGTTTCTTCATTCGGTCGCTAGCGATCTGAAGATGGGAACGCACCAACTCGTGTACATTGTCCATTCTTCTTCGTAATTCGATCACATAATCTTCACCTGCTACATCTTCTCCAGGTCGACACACAAACTCTAGATCACAAGGTAGTCGCATCTCGCGTCCGAATAGGACTCTGGCTGGTGTCTGGCCTGTTGATTCGTTAACAGCAGATCTGTAGGCCATTGTAAAGAACGAAAGATATTGGTGCCAGTCTCGCTGATGATCGGACACCATCTTTGTCAAATACTTGCCAACTGTCCTATTCATCCGTTCTACCGTACCATCCGATTGCGGATGATACGCTGTAGTTCTTGTTTTCTTCATGCCTAGTCTATTACATATTCCTTGGAATATATCGCTTTCGAAGTTCTTTCCTTGGTCGCTAAGGATCTCCAAAGGCACTCCAAATCGGCTGATATATTCTTGGATCAACTTATCTGCAACGATCGCGGCCTTCTGGTCTGGAAGTGCGTAAATCTCGACCCACTTAGTGAAGTAATCCATTACTAATAACATGTACTTGCCTCCATTTTCACTTTCAGGAGATGGCCCAGCGATGTCCAAAGCTATTCTTTCAAACGGGCTTCCAACATTATATTGTATCATAGGAGCTCTCCTTTTTCGGTGAGGCCCGCTACTCGTAGCACAAATAGTACATTTCTTACACCAGTACTTTACGTCGTCGGAACTGTTCATCCAATTCACGAATTCGCTGAATGGTTTTCTTTACACCGAAATGTCCCCCTGATGGACTGTTCTGCTCTTTGGAATCACTAACCATCTTCTCTTCTCTGAACCGTCATCATTTTCCAGTACTCGCTTGAGCAAGCTATCTTCCATGATAAATGAGTCTCATTGGGCCCAATACGTCTTAACTACTGAGCATGGATTTGATATTTCTTGCCAAGGTGGTCGACGGTTTTCCTCTTTCCATTTTCGAATTTTTTGTATAACTGGATCTCCCTCTTGTTCTTTCCTTATCTTGGTAGGCGTCCAATCGTCGTTGACCATTGTTGTTCTTAGCACTGCTGCTTCCTTGGATTCCGTTTTGTTGCAGTGGAAACACTCTGCTGGGTATGGCCTTCTGGAAAGAGAATCAGCGTTTCTGTGGCTAACTTCGACCCGGTGCTCAATCTTGAAATCGTATTCTTGGAGTCGTTCGATCCATCTGGCTATCTGACGTCTGGATTCCTAAACTGCATCAACCACTTAAGAGCGGCATGGTCGGTTCGGATTAAAAACTTCCTTCCATATCCATAGAGGTACTGATAGAAGTGCTCTACTGATTTCACTACTGCTAGAAGTTCTCTTCTCGTGACGCAATAATTCCGCTCAGGTTTTAAGAGAACTTTACTAAAATATCCAAGGACTCTTTCCTGTTCTCCTTGAATCTGAGATAGCACTCCTCCAATTCCCACATTACTTGCATCTGTATCTAAGATGAACTCTACTTCTGGCAGTGGATATTCCAAAATTGGTGCTGTGATTAAATGGTTTTTTAAGGTCTCAAAGGCATTTTGGAAGTCTTTATCCCAGCGGTAATTTCTTGCATCCTCTGTAAGTCGCGTTAATGGCTTAGCTATATCTACAAACTTCTTAATAAACCTCCGGTAGTAAGTACATAGTCCAAGAAAACTTCTCACTTGATGTTTGTCCGTTAGTTCTGGCCATTCCTTAATGGAATCGATTTCCCTTATCCACGGCCACTCCTTCTTTAATGACTATATGACCCAGATAATTGACTTTAACTTGAAATAGCTGGGACTTCTTGGGGTTTAACATCAATTGGGCAGCTTTAAGTCGATTAAAAACGTTTTCTAAATTCTTCAGATGATCTTCAAATGTCTCCCCCAAGACGATTATGTCATCTAGATAAACCAGGCATGTTTTCCAAGATAACCCTCTCAACACATTTTCCATAAGCCTCTCAAATGTCGCAGGGGCATTACAGAGTCCAAATGGCATAACGTTGAATTGCCACAATTCTCTGGCTATTCTCTTTCCTCGAGATGTCTTCTTAAATTCGTAACTGTGAGCTCATAAATCGTAGTCATTTTCACAATTTATTTTATATTTTACTTTTGACACCAATTGTTATAGTTTTTTTAATCTAATTTATTGTCTTTATTTGTTATCAAAGGTTCTATTTATAACACTTACAAATTTATTAAAGTCATTATTACTAATTTATTTCACAATATTTATTTATATTTATTTCCGCGTACAATTATATTTTCGGACTCAAACTAACTCGATATTCAAAAACTAACTGTCCTTAAAGCAAGCAAGCAAGCAATTTAATTGAAACCAGCCTGTGAGAAATGTTCACCCCTTAGAATTACGATCGGGTGTAACAAATTCATTGGAACGAGGTGTGTTAACTCGTGTAGAAACAGGAGTCATCCGCGCTCCAATGCTCCAGACCATCCCAGCACTCTGATGCGCTATAGAGGCACAACTATCAGTTAAATGCTCTTTATGTGGAGGTCCTGGGTAATAGAACCCCAACATGGTTTCCTAACCGAATGCAAAAACTCAGGACAGCGCATTGTCGCTATATTCCTGTTATCTTAATGTGGCTTATCCATAGATTCAATAATTTTATCTTCATCTAAAGAAATAAATTCAGAAGGTCTTTCATAATAGCAATGGCCTAACTTGTAATTCAGAAAGTTTACTGAACAAAATTTTGATTGTTAGAATTGTCAGGTTGTGTCTGACCACTTGGATCTAATGTCCTGTGTCTTTCCCTACTATGACTTCTACTTATATTTTCTTGCCTTGTACTAATTCGTTCACTATCTCCACAGCTTCTATTCCTTCGTACATAATTAACCTGTCTGTTGTAATTAGGTCGTTCTGTATTTCTTCTATTGTTAAAATCTTGTCTATTATTATTAGTATTATTATTAAAATTTTGTCTATTATAACTAGTATTGTTATTAAGATTCTGTCTATTTTGATTATTGCTATTATTATTAAAATGTTGTAAATTATCACCATATCTATTATTATTATATGATTGTCTATATTGTTGATAATTATTCTTATTATATTGAAAGTTATGATTGTTTTTTCTGTTGTTGTTATTATTACTTGTCATATTACCTCTTTGTATTCTTTGAATAAAATTAATAAAACTCTCTATTGTTTGAATATTTTGTACAGTTACTGTTTGCACAACATCAGCATCAAAATGTCTAGATACATTTAAGACTGTGTCATCCTCTCTTAGTGGTGGTTCCAAATATTTTGCAACCGTTATCAGTTTCAATGCATAATCTACCATATTTGATCATAAATTGTGATTATACTTTCCAAAATATAAAATTTCTCTAAATTTAGCTTGCTTTAGTTCACCCCAATAATAATTTAAAAATTTATTTTCAAATGTTTGAATATTATCTAAATCATTTTCAATACTGGCAAACCAAGTTGCCGCATTATCACTTAGTGTCATTCTAATATAATCTTTAATATCATTAATATTATTCACTAATCTTTTTATGTTTTAAACTGTTTATATATACTGTAGGATGCAGATTTTTTATATTACCAGAGAATTTAATCCCAGTCTCATTTGTTAAATTTAAGTAAGGTCTCCCTATGTCTCTCATCTGTGAAATATCATCTATTCTCTGTTCCATATTTCTTATTTGATTACTATTTATTTGGATATTTTGTTGTATATCGTCTAATTTTTCTTCTGTGTTTCTCCTGTCTTCGTTAATTTTTACTTCTAAGTTACATTTCTGCAACTCTATTTTCTGTTCTATATCTATCTTATTATCTTGAATAATCCTCTTTACTTCGGTCCTCTCATTTTCTATCCTTTTCTTGTAGTCATTCCGTATATTTTTTATTTCATTTGCTACTTTTTTCTCTGCAGCTTCAAGTTTTTTATCCATTTGTTTTTCTATTTGTTTTACAATTTTATTATTATTATCTTCTATTTTCTTTTCTAATTTTCTATAATTCTCTTCCAATTTCTGTTCCATTTTTTTCATGTCTTCTTTGACTTCTTTTGAATTCTCTTCCATTTTTTTCGTATTCTCTTCCATTTTCTGTTCCATTTTTTTCATGTCTTCTTTGATTTCTTTTAAATTCTCTTCCATTGTTTTCATGTCTTCTTTGATTTGTTTTAAATTATCTTCCATTGTCTTGTTCATCTGCATCATTAATGACATCAAAGTTGCGATATTGACATTTTCCTCTCTTTCTGTATTCATTTCTGCAGTATCTTGTGGAACTTGAACTAAACTCTCCTCTTGTATAGGTTGTGTTTCTACTTGCACATCTTCTTCAGTCTTTTTGCTTCTTGTACCTTTCTTTCCTTGAGACATTTTGAGACTTTATTCGTTCAAATATAATTAAAAATAAAATCTATAATTTTTTTCTTTCTAACGAAAATGAATTTAATTATATGAGAGCACTTATCTTCCCAAACTAATTCTTTTAAATAGAGAGCCACCGCGGTGGGCGCCAAAATTGTGATGATGTATTATTTGTGAATTATGTTTTAATGAGCAATGAGTGTTTTTCAATAATATATTTATATAGGGTTTTTATCGCGGTTCTCAAAGAATTAGTTTGTAAGCACTTTTTGGAATTATCTTTATTATATCTATTATGAAGCACACATATATATTTAACGTAGCCAATGTAAATTTAAAATAAACTATCTTTAAATTGAAATTCTTATGAAACTAATTAAATTATATAGACAATGTAAATTTTAACCAAACTATCTTTAAAATTGAAATTGTTATGACACTAACTAAATTATATTAACAAAATTTTGTACCTTTCTGTCACTGAATGCCTAAATGAAACTGTTCTCCACTATATAGATTTTAATCACCACTCAATGTCTTCGTTCTCAGCCTCGGTTATCCTTGTTTTTGTGAAATTCCTTTTTCCAATTATCAGCTTCCACCAATTTAAAATATTTTTCTTCTTAATAGCATTTATATTTATTCTTCTTTTTAATATACCAATATCCAATCACCAAATATATTATATAACTTTAATTTTCAATTAATACTTTCTTCCATTATCCAATCACCATTTATACATAACATAATTTTTAATCTTCAATAATATTCTTCTAATATACTTTCCAATACTATCAAATTTTAATACTAAATCACTGATTATTGCATACTTTATACTTTCTTCCTAATCACTAACTGTAACTAACTGTGTCTGTCTTCTTAATAACAAATTGTCTGACTTCTTACTGACTGACTGACCGGCTGACTGAACATCTTGAATCCAAATCACCGAGTATTTATATCTTTTCATTGTTCCAGAACCATCTGGCAAGAAATCATATTCGAATTGTTCTATATATGAATGTTCTCGAAAAAGTATATCTTCGATCCACAGACATAACCATATTCGAGAAAGTTCTCCCGTAAACAAAGGTTAAATTCTGTATTCTAGAGAATTCTTTACTTTTCTATCGAGAATTTTATTGACATTTAGGCTTTTCAGATCAGAATATAAACTCATATGTAATTTAAACAACCTAAATTAATAAATTACACTATTTCAAATCCGTAAATATATATAAACTAAAACATTTTAAATAACAAATAACCCCACTTTATATTCGCAACCATCACTTGAATGTCATTTTCAGAGTATTTTTGGTTGCCTATGCACATGGCTCACTTAAATATATTTACAATATTATAATTATTAAAAAAAATATTTTTACACTTATTATATGCTAATTTCTTAAAAATGCCCTCACATAAATACATTTTATAATATATAACTTATTAAAATAACCAAATACTTTTTATATCTAATATTATCTAGTATATAACTTATAAATTAATTTTTTAAACACTATTTTTCTTTCTCCTATATTCATATCATTTCAATATATATTTATATATATATATATATATATATATATATATATATATATATATATATATATATATATATATACTATATATATATATATATATATATATATATATATATATATATATATATTATATATATATATATAAATATATAAATATATATATATATATATATATATATATATATATATATATATATATATATATATATATATATATATATATATATATATACTATATATATATATATATATATATATATATATATATATATATTATATATATATATATAAATATATAAATATATATATATATATATATATATATATATATATATATATATATATATATATATATATATATATATATTATCATTATTTCGAGAACCGTTGAGTTTTGAGGGAAATCCCGAAACAGGTCGATTCTTGTTATAAAATACTCATGTTATAACGTACATGGAGTAGGGATGACGTCACCGGTGTAGGTGTAGTGACGTAATCGTTAATTTTTTTAAATAGAAATTGGTATAATGCGACACCTCATTTAAACGAGAATTTAATTCTCTATTTAACGACATTACATTTTTACCTAAAATATTTTTTTAAGGGTACAAAAACAATTTTTTTAATTTAAATTCAACTAAATTACAACTAATGATTACGTTCAAATATACATAAGTTGATGCTAACTAAATAATACAATACACTGGTTAGACCCATACCGCTACAATACGCAGGTAAATAATATACTGGTTAGAGCCATACCGCTACAATACGCAGGTTTATTCTTGCAAATTTGCGAGGCACGTGCGCATCGCATGGCCTCAGCCTAACAATTTTATTTCTTTGGCCGCGCAATGCACCCGTGCCTCGCAATTCAAAATCATGTTTAGAAAGAAATTTTGCTATATTCAAGAAATGTGTTGTTTTTGTACTGCACTTTTATGCGTTTCAAACGAAAAAAATAAATTGGCCTGGGAAAAGGCAAAAAATATTATCATTATGGCGATCAACGTGTTAGGAACAATGCAATTGCCGCTATATTGCTTTTGACATTAATTTCTTTAATAATAAAACCATCTATGCGCCATCTCGGTATAAAACTCAGAAGTATAATACTTATAGAATGTAAATTTTTTTAAACTGGTTTAAGTTACATATTTCTGTAAAATTATATACCTATGCATTCAAATTAATGAGTACATTTACATTGTACCCAACATGACTGAAAGGGTTAAATAAAGGTATACACATATTGACAAACATATGACCTTCACAAATATACTTTTAAAATAGAGAATATCTAATTTATACAATAATTTTACGGTTTTATAACGAATTCTATAGTATAACCCCTAGAAGACCGCGAGGAATCAATAATATAAACTTTTTTGGCTAAAAGTAGTAATTAATTTAACGACGAAAATAAACATAAACCCTAATAGTACAAAAT
>NW_027312351.1:0-31581 GCF_040954645.1 Diabrotica undecimpunctata | reverse complement strand
ACGCGCTATCTCAGAGTGACGTTTACCTTTTAGAAAAAAAACAAACATTTTTGTAGTGAGAATACCGACAAGAGAAGAAAATTTAATTACTATTTAATATCCAAAAATGAGCAAAAACCTTCTTCTCTGTTTGCTCAAAGAATATACGTTCAGATAGATGAGATTTCATTTGATATGAAATATTATTTCAATAATTTGACTGATCTATTTTTAAACTGTTTTGTTTTGAAAAATATTTTGAAAAGATTTGGGTTCTAGGCATAAGCAGAAAGACATAAGAGAGAATTTAACCGTTACGAAAAGGAGACCAAAATTCATAAAAGTGGCCTTAATATAGAGGACATATCTGGGAATGCAAAGGCGCCAAATTTAAAGTAGCTCTAAAATTTTTTCAGAATGAGTCTTAGGCGAGAAAGTTTTAATTAAATAATAACGATAATAGTCTAAAATGTGACACAATTGTTAAAAACTTCAATATAAATAAGGGTTTCTTGTATCAGTTGGAACAAACAATAACATAACCCAACTAAATTTGATTTCTTAAACAAGAAAGTGACTCTCTTTCCTTGTTTAATGTGGACTCTCAAAATAGCACTTCCAGTCTAACAAGATTTTTGTCCCCACTACCTTTACATTCCCTCTTCTGTCGTTTTGCTCGATTTTTTTATGCAATATTGTAGTTTATATCCTTCTCTAACAGTAGATAGATGTCCAAAATCAACAATGTTAGCATATATGTTACTGCCAACAAAGCCAGTTCTTTTATTGTAAATTATCTGTAAGTTAGTTTCAAGTGCACCGACAGGTGTTTCATAAAGCAAGGAACAGACTTTTTTGTATAGTATTAGTGAAAGGCGCTTTTACGTTTACTTTTTGTAAATGGTGCGTAATTTAGTTTAATTTCAAATGGTGACAAAATAATAAATATGACTGACAGTAGTAATAGTTTATCAAAAAGAAACGTCACAATTTCACACCCGAAGAAAAAACTATGATCGGAAATGTGTTTAAAGGACTTTTAGACAGAGAACAATATATGATATTTGACAAAAGTTCCAGTTTAAATAGATTGTCAAAGGAAATTACGCTAATTGCAGTGTCTAATTCCAATCTGTGTACTCGAGGGTATGATTAGATCTCCTGGCAAAATTTCGTGCTACGGGTAATTATGTGATGTGAAACTGGTAGAGATAAAAGTCACTTAAAGGGCCTTAAATGTTCCGGTTTTTGTATCATCAGAGTGTAAGAAAAAGATCAAATATATCAACAACTTTTGCTATATATACCATTTAACTATATTTTACGGAAAATAGATTATATATACACCATGTGATCAAGCGCTCTGCATAAAAGAAAATGTAAAATTTAAAAAAAACAATGGCCGTAGCTTAGGTTGACTAGGAAATCTCTTATCTATAACTCTTGTTGGTAGTGTAGTTACTAGCAGTTTTTATGAAGGGCGGTTTATTTATTACTTGATATTTTGGGAGTTTTGGAGCATCCAAAAGCATGAAACCAAAAAACGGTCATGCAATTAGAAGAAGAAAGAAGATCTTTTATAAGATACAAAGAAGAGGATAAAACTTAGCTAATAGCATAATTATTTTAAGCATATCTAAAAAGATATAAGTTTTCTCTTTATATTATTTTTATACATAAATTACACAATTTCAAAATAATGTTCAAGCTAAAAACAACTAAAAAATACAAGGCAGCTGTAATTATTTAAGCATTCTCCTACAACTGTACTTTTTTTTTGATAATAAAAACCGAGATAAAATATTTAAAGCTCCAAGTTATACCAGCCTTACATAGTTTCCATCTAGCTAAAATTGCTGGAAATTAAAACGAGAAATGTATCTATATGCGCTTTCTACGAGCATTCCCATTATTTCTTTGTTCATTTGAATTTAATTTCATGTTTTAAAAATTCCTTGTGCTATCTATAAATACAACCGACGAAATGAAAAGTTTTATTATTTCTATGCAATATTTTAACCTTTCATCGCTAGACTTTTTTACGAGTTAAGAAGTCAACTGTTACAAACAAATATAGGCCACTTTTTTAACGTCGTTTATTAAAACGGCGCTCAGCCGGAAAAGCGGGCGGAGGCATTTTCAAGATTTTATAAGTTTTTCGTCTAGCCGGCTGAGACGCCGTTTTAATAAACGACGTTAAAAAAGTGGCCTATATTTGTTTAACAGTTGACTTCTTAACTCGTAAAAAAGTCTAGCGATGAAAGGTTAAAATATTGCATAGAAATAATAAAACTTTTTCATTTCGTCGGTTGTTTTATAGATGGAATTTTAAAACATGAAATTAAATTCAAATGAACAAAGAAAATAATGGGAATGCTCGTAGAAAAGCGCATTATAGATGATACATTTCTCGTTTTAATTTCCAGCAATTTTATGCTAGATGGAAACTATGTAAGGCTGGTATAACTTGGAGCTTTAAATATTTATCTCGGTTTTTATTATCAAAAAAAAGTACAGTTGTAGGAGAATGCTTAATAATTACAGCTGCCATTATTTTCTTTGTTCATTTGAATTTAATTTCATGTTTTAAAAATTCCTTGTGCTATCTATAAATACAACCGACGAAATGAAAAAGTTTTATTATTTCTATGCAATATTTTAACCTTTCATCGCTAGACTTTTTTACGAGTTAGAAGTCAACTGTTACAAACAAATATAGGCCACTTTTTTAACGTCGTTTATTAAAACGGCGTCTCAGCCGGAAAAGCGGGCGGAGGCATTTTTCAAGATTTTATAAGTTTTTTCGTCTAGCCGGCTGGGGAATTTGTTATCAGCGCTTTAAATATCATCTCTGAACTAAAAGTAAACAAGGCTATAGTATTTTTCATATAAAAATGCGTGCACGTCACAATTTATATAAAGTAAGTAAGTCACTTATATTTAAAATTTCCAGAACGTCAACGTTAGAGTTCAAATTTTCCTAACACAGCTAATAATACGAAAACCAATACGGAACTGCTCAATTTTTAAAGGCGTCAACATGGTATAATAATCAGACAAATGTAATCATCATTATAAATTGGGAATTTTAGAATTATATTGATTAAATAAGCAAAAACATTTGTTATTATTAATAAATATAAAGTTTATGAAATAACTCTTTAAATCTAATATTTCACAAAATAATAATTTTAATTAATAATATTAGACAATTGTACGAGCTTCAAAGACTCATGCAAAGCATACACACAGCAAGTAAAGAATATGGTTCAGAAATCAATACAACCAAAACTAAATACATGCTCATGAGCAGAACACAACAACCTCCGATGCAATTGACATTAAACAACCGAAAAATAGAACAAGTGGAGACATACACATACCTTGGAACCACAGTCAACACAAAATGGGACCAGTGAACAGAAATAAGATCACGAATTGAAAAAGCGCGAAACGCGTTCAACAATATGAAAAAGTGGTTCACAAGCAAAATCTCAATGGAACTAAAATTAAGACTGGTCAAGTGTTATGTCTTCCCAATCTTGTTCTATGGAGCAGAGGCATGGACCACAACGGAAGCCACCCTGAAGAAACTAGAATCCTTTGAGCTGTGGATATATCGCCGTATTCTTCGGATATCCTGGACATATCACATCACTAACGTGGAAGTAAAGGCAAAAGCAAAGAAATAATCTTCACCGTAAAGAAACGGAAGCTTGAGTACTTTGGACATGTCATGAGGCATACTAAGTACCGGCTGCTACAGTTAATAGTCCAAGGAAGAATCGACAGTAGAAGAGGACCGGGAAGAAGACGACACACATGGATGCATAACCTGCGACAATGGTTCGCACTAACATCGACCGAACTGTTCAGAGGTGCCGTAAACAAAGTCAAAATAGCCTTGTTAATAGCCAACGTCCGAAACGGATAGGGCAAAGGGAGAAGAAGAAGAAATTGTACGCAACTGATACGGGAATACTTTAAATTTTTGACAGTTTAGTGTGTGGTAAAATTGTTTAAAGTGTTACAAATACTACATTGGTGTTCTGCACACATATTTTTTTTCACAATAAACACAAATATGGCGGTCATTTCTATCGTTACTTCTTGGACAATCATCGACGATTTCGTTTCTGAGGATTTACAGTGGGTATTTTGGCTAGATATCCCAAATAATCACAAATAGATTCACTTAACTTTTTCGGAAGCCATTTATTATTCATTATTTGTTGCATATGATCTTGCATTAATGCATCAGTTAAGGATTTCAAGAATTTCGAACGGGAAATTTTTTCGTCAGAATGTTTCAATCCCCAAGGAATCTCTGTTCCTATAATTGGCTTTATACCATATATCACAAAAATTTTTATTAAAAATCCTTTATAAAAGGTATATAATTTAAAAACACAATCGGCTATATCACAAAACGTTTTCGGAATCCATATTTCATCATCAGTGTCTAGGTATACATGTATTGAGCCACTAAATATATGGGCAAAAACCGGTTAAAAAATTGTTTGTTTAAATTTAGTTTACATTATATGGTACTAAATATTATGATGTTAAAGTTACCAGTGGATTTGGTACGCCATGTTACGAGAATGTCAAACAATCCCTTAGTGGCAGAAGCAACGATCAGATCGTGCGCCAATCTTGACGTAGCCACGTTGGTCTGGTGAACCTTCAACTCATTTTGGTTTTGGATTTTGGATTTTTACCAACAGACCTACGCCTAACGTCCTCGATCAAGTACCTGAACTTCAGGCACCTCCCAATGAAGACCTTTTCCTTTACTAAACAGGATAATATTCCCACCCTCAGTCTCTCTCTTCGAAACAATTGTTCTGCCTCGCACGATTCGATCTCAACTCTGGCAATTGTGCCGAATCTTCTTTAACTCACAATCATATTTTCTTCCTGTAAAGGTCTTTATCGCAAACAACAAATCTTTTTCCGTGGTTAACACGTCAATGTCAATCAGGGAAATCGTCTTCCTCGGTTCGGTAACAATGGTGTTTCCCGAGGAGACGATCCTCCCGACCTCCTCAGCAATCTTTTTTCTACCATTCAGTTCCAAAACCGTGCCCTCATTCTTAGTCTTTCTCATCCGCTTAACCACTACATTTTTTTTTTCTCCCGTTTCAAGCGAAGTCCTCGCACCATATCGGCAAAGGATTTATCCTAAACCTTACTCACCACGACTACTTGGTTTTTAACGGCAGTCGCCTCTTTCTCTCTGAACAGGGTTACTGTCAGGTTTCTGCCTCTCATTGCCCACTCCGACAACTTTCGAGATACCTCCATCCCCAAGGTTGTCGGAGCCTATACATTTACGCTGCTTCTTCTCCGTTCTTTCCGCCAACAATCTCAGTGCTAAAAGGAACCTGACGGCGCCCGATTCGTCACCCCACGTTGGCATGCTGGATCCTTACATACACCCACCTACACCTGGGACCTCATTACCGGATACAGGAGAGCTTGGCAACCTTCAATCACTTTTGCATTGGCAGCGTTAATGGTTATGGTCACGGTCACGTTGCTCCCGGATACGAAGGGACTTTTTTTTTGTGTGGTTCATTTGAACTGAGCTTTACTAACTATCCCCATTATGTCTAAACACTCTTTTATTTTTGCCATTCGTTGTTCTATCGAGAACTCTTCCTCCACTTTGCCCTGGATCGAGGAAGCTCGTAAGACCCATACGTTAACGTCTGCGTTCCCATGCTTGAGGTGCAGATGAATGACAATTTAGCTCTCTCCTTTGTATTTTCCACACTAGCCTAGAGTCCTAGAATATATACCTATCTATGATCAGACTCTACAAAGTAGGCCCTTAGACTCCTTCTGCGGATAGTTTCGGGCTATCTGTACTAAAATTGTATCCCATAGTATCGTTATGTATTTTACACGGCTAATCAGCATACAGTATTGCTTGTTTCCTTTATTTCTTTTGGATGGATCACTCTGGTGATTGTTTCATGGGTATTCATAGAATAAGTTGTCGAATGCTTATTCTATAGGGGTAAACCTATACGTCGTTCTGCAGAAAAATTGGCGTGGTTTTTTAATTATTAACAATTTAGTGCAAAAAATGCGATTTTAAGAATTTTGCTTACCATTAAAATGGTATCTAGTTATACAGGAAGATATCTATTAAGATATAGAAAAACCTTTAAAATGGCGTATCATAGAATATTTTGAATTAATTTTTTATTTGAAAACCCTAAAAATAAGACAAAAGCAATTGTTTATATTGACATTGTGATGATTTTGTGAACCCTCAAAATTTCAGCCAAATCCATTAATTAGTATAAAAGGTATCCAAATTGTTTTCCCAAATCAAAGGTAATTTTTCTACCATAACACATAAATTAATAAAAATACGGTAATTCTACGGATAACTTATAAAAAGTGAAGACTTTTGCTTTTAATATACACCACAAACAGTTAAAAAAAAGTTAAAAATCGGAGAAGACCAGGCAGGTTTCACAGCGGGGAAAGCATGCTTAGATCACATTTACACGGTCGAACAACTAATAGAAAAAGAATGGCCAAAAATAGATCCGTCCATCTGGCTTTTGTTGATCTTAAGAAGGCATATGACTCAATACCTAGAACCAAGCTATGGGAAGCAATGGAAAACATCGAAGTTCCACGAAGATTAATAAACGCGGTAAAAGCACTCTACAAGAATAACGAAGTAGCTATAAAAACGGGCAATAGAATATGCAGTCCATTTAAGACGACAAAGGGACTACTACAGGGTTGCTCCACATCCCCCACCCTGTTCAAAATATTCCTGGAAAAAACCCTGAAACCATGGAAAAGAAAGTGCGAAGGAATGGGTATACCAGTAAGGAACGAATATCTATATACGCTAAGTTTTGCCGACGACCAAATAGTGATCGCACAAGACGAGGATGACCTCAGTTTTATGATGAGAAAACTGGAGCAGGAATATACAAAGAATGGGATGGAAATAAACCTAAAGAAAACTGAATACCTAACAACGGAGAATACAGAAATAAAACAGCTGGAAATAGACGAAGGTAAACAAATCAAAGGAACAGACAAGTATAAGTATTTAGGTTTCATAATATCAAACAAAGGAACAACGAAGGAAGATATAAAAAATAGACTAGGACAAACAAGAGACTGCATACGAAAATTGAACCCGGTACTATGGGATAAGAACATCAGCATGAAAACAAAGAAAAAAATATATAATACCATGACAAGAAGTATCCTCACTTATGGGTGTGAAAATTGGACAATAAATAAGAAAACCAAAAACAAAATAAGAGCAACAGAGATGGAATTTCTAAGGAGAAGCTGCAGAGTAACAAGAAGAGATAGGATAAATAACATGGAGATTAAGAGGAGAATGGGCATGAACTCCGACATAATAGACTACATCGAACAGAAGAGGTTAACCTGGTACGGACATGTCAGAAGAGCAGACCAAAATCGGTGGATAAATAGAATAACAGAGTGGAGCCCGATAGGAAGAAGAAAGAGAGGCAGACCCCGAAGATCTTTCAAAAATGAGGTGGACGAAGCAATGAGTAGAAGAAACCTACAGGAAGGGGACTGGCTAAACAGGAAAAATTGGAGAAAACGGTTAAGTGAAGGAATACAGTGAAAACTGTGGAAATCCTTGTATATATATACAGTTAAAAAAATTATTTTTATAACCAAAAATCGTTTTTCAAAATTATTGTTATGTTTAAAAATTTTACACGAAAAAAAAAAGTTATTTGATTTGGTAAAAAGTAGGGATTTTATTGAATTTTGCAGCTAACTTGTTTATAATAATTATGAAAACGTAATTAGCCTTATTTTAAGGATAAAGCTTAAACTTTCATTATACAAATTTTTAAGAATGATTAAAACATGAGTTACTCGCTACAATTGTGGTACTTTACTTTAGTTGTAGGAGATGTGTGAGGGGTGTGAGAGAGACGGTATGCAAGTATATTAGGTACTTGTTTGAAATTCTCCTTCTTGTTAAAAAATCTGGGAATTTGCGGTGCAAACAGTTCTTCTATGTATTTATGTCAGTGCTTACAAATTCCATTTTTTTTAATTAGAATATTATTAACAATAACACCGTTTGACAAACATCAATAAATAATAAAGGAATCACGACAATAGGTTTTAAAAAATAGGTGAAGGTTGAGTTATCCTAGTGAAGCATATTCACAAAAGCTGAATACAGTGTTGTACAAGTAGGTACATAACTAGGAAATAAGCAATTAAAAGTCAGGATTCTAATAAGTCCTTTTAGTCCCTTTTCCCACTTTGACTAGATATTAATATTAACTCAATAAAGTATAAGAAAAAAATATAAATATTTTCCAGTGTTGACTACAATTTGAACACTTAAACTTACTTAAAAAACTACTATGTACGAACACGTTTTTGGTAGATAAAGGTATTAGATTTACTCAAAAGTTACCCCGTATGCGTTTTTATCGTTAGATAACGTCCATAATAAAAGAAAGAACTGCGTTGTATTTGATGCTTTTGTAAATACAGATGTTTCTAGCAGGCTGACAGAGCGAGAAACGCTGACAGCAACGTTTTGTAATGGAAAAATCTAAAAAGAAGGTTGAGGCGAGGCCACACAGATATTTGCTCGAACGAAGAAATTCAAATAAAAATGTGTAGTTGGGCGGTTTTACCAAGAAGATAAAACATAGACGTAGACAATTTAGTTTTTCAGCTAGTTTTTTGTACAACCTTATTTTACAACAGACAATTGATTTTTGTGAGTTTTGTGAAGGAAAATACCATTAACTATGCTACGGAAAAATAAAAATTATTATTTATGATTTAAAATTAATAGCAGATTATTTAAAAACAAATCAAAATGGAGCTGGAGTCTATCGTCACCTTATTCATCTTTATCTAGTCTTTCCTCAAGATCTTTGAACATACATCTCCATCCGTTTTCATGTGTCTCGATTTTGGGCCGTGTTTCTTCATTTTTCTCTTGCTGCTTTCTCTATATCATTGTTCATCTGCTTAATCTTAAAGAACTTGATTCGGGCATCAATGTTAAACCAAATCGACAGGATAGCGGCTAATGAAAAAGTAATTAAAACAATTACAAATGACCAAAGCGAAGAAAGATTTGTAGAGATCAAAAATACTGAACAGCAAAAATCTAATCAATCAATAATAAGGTGACTCTAAAATAGACTACGTTAGCAGCAGGTATGAGATATCTTATGGGCAAAATGAATATATGGTAATGGGTGTTAGCAAAAATTATCTATTAAAATTATCGTATTAAATCTTGCTGGATACTATAAGACCACTTATCTCTCGGTCAACATTGTATGTTCAACACTAACACTAATTTCATCTTACAAAACCAATTGTACAGACAAATAACTGGTGTAATAATGGGCCAGTATCTTTATAGAAGACTTCGAAACCCGAGCACTACCCACATCAATGCTCAAACCCACATGTTGGCTATGATGTGTTGACGATATATTTGACATTTGATCCCATGGCAGGGATGCTTTGGTGTCTTCTCAAACCCATCTGAATGGTATAAATCCTAAATCGATGAAGTTGTTGACGACTTTCATTTGCCAATTATTCACCGAACAAACCTCTGAAATTCAACCATTAAATATATTTTAAATATATATATATATATATATATATATATATATTTATATTCATTTATATCCAAACCACTTTATGTGGTTGTAGTATAAAGCACTTCCTCCTCATGATATTGTTTTAAATCTTAAAATTTGATGTTTCATTTAACTTCTTCGCAAATTGTATACAATTTTTATTTTCTTTTTTACTTATTTGAAATATTCGCTGTTTAATTCGGTCCAGTACAGAAACGCCCATGTTGTTTTAAAACCGATCCAACCGGAAATAACGTTCACAGGAGCACGATTTGGCGGTGTCCTGACACTGCACAAAATCCAAATTCGTGAATAATAAACTAGCCTCTTGGTACTTTCGACGAGAGAATCTCGAGGGCAGATGCAGCCTGTTGTGACCACTACATTTAAATGGAAAATTTCCAAGTTGCCCTGCTCTGTTTTCTACTTAGAGCTCGCAGGTGAAATATCGCTGATGTGGAGATGAAACCAATGAGTAAAACATCATTTTGTAATTTATTTTGACATGTTTGAAATGTTTTTGACATCATTTATAAAATAAAAGTAAATGCAGTTTTTCTACGAAAATTAATGCAAACAATAATACAATAAGGACTTAGTCGAAAAAACTGATTCTTCAAAACAATAAAATTGTTGCACTTATCGGTCAACACGCTATAGTATTTTGTAGTCATGACAAACATAAACATTTAAACAGACGCCATTGGTTGGGAGAGTTTACAAGACCAAACTATATAAATTAACTAAAAAAGTACAAAATAAATAGATAAGTGCATTCAAAGAAAAATTCAGCAATAGGAATATACCAATATTATTAAGTTATTAGGTCAGAGACACATTACTTATATACATATATAGTGTATATATAGCATAGAAAGATTAACATTTCCTCTTAGAATTTCCCTAAAAATATGGCTGTGTTGGCCACAAGATCGAGGCCAGGAAAGTCAACTGTCAAGTTGGTTTTTGCACCCAGCGCCATTATAACGATTTACAGTTTAAATCTAATAATTTCTTAATTTAAAATTTTTTGAAAACGATTTCGGTATTGGAAATCGAAACATATCAAATATAAAATGTGATTCTCATTACAGTCAGTTGTAGTTTAATCCCATATATAATAATGTTTAGTTCAAGGATATCTTTTTAAAGAAGACACATAAAAATTCGAATTAATTAGGTAAAATAAAGCACTCAAAATTAATTATTACTCAAGTCTCGTCTCTCCATTGTTGCGTTAAGATAAAACATAATTTTCAAATATATATCTTGACAGACTCAACCTCTGCGACTTTACCATCTAACTATTAATACAGAATGACAAGATTTACAACGCAGATTTGAGTTGGTTTCATTAAATTTCAGCTGAAATTTCATTTATCTGTGTGGTATCTCGACATCAGCGATATTTTACCGCTAAACATGGCTTTACTCCCAAGAAGTTGAATTTATCACCGCCATATCCGAAGTACGAAGAGTAAAAATGGTTGTATGATTATGTATAATCGAGATAAAAATCTCATAATCTTTTTAGGATTCTACTTCATCTTTTGCTCTATAAACAATTACACGTGTTTATTGACGGATTAATGCCTCATTAGGACGTTTCGCAATAAGCCGATGCTTTTTCTACTGTTTTCTTTATTGCGTTTATTTTGTCTGTTCGGTATCCATTCGGTTACTTCATATTATCTGTAGATGTCATATTTTACTCGATATACCGGACAATTTCCGATAATACTTCTTATTGTCTTTATCTCCTCCTTAACCACTAAATGTAGGATGCATAATGGCCAAGCCAGAATCAGAAGGTGACGTGGTAAAAGATGAAATCCACAGTTTTTTATCGAACAGCATGTGCACCGCATTGTTGGGGTTATGGTGTGGGGTACCATCGTTTATAGTTCAAGCTTACTTCTAATCTTCGTCAGAGGAAACATAGAAGCACAGCGATATGATAACGACATTTTGGAACCTCATCTCATACCCTACCTTTAGACGTTTCAACATCCAATTTTTCAATAGGGTCACGCAAGACACCACATTGCAACAGTTAGTATGAACTTCTTTGAATAATCTACAGTAAATATTTTGCCCTGTGTGTTGCCCACCGAGGTGCATCAACACTTTATTAATTGATTTACCCCTGTAAGTTGTCTCAATGATATTGAAATTTTGACCGTTTGTTTATTTTGCTACCCTGTATAATTGTACAAAACAATTGCAAATAATATATAAGGTTTGGTATATTAAAAAGACAAAAACAAAGACTCAATATAAAGATTTATTTGCTGTTTCTTTGGTATAACATACCACAAATACTGAATGCAAATCTTGCAACTTCTCGCTATAGAATATTCAAGGAACATCTTTCTTTGAGTTTTCCCTTTCGAGGAGGATAATTTGCATGCATAAAGTGAATGCTATTTCTGCAAGTGTATCTGAATTTAATTCGAACGTGAAACACGTGAAGCTAATGGGCACCGGAAGCGGAAGCCAGCAGCAGCGAGAAGGGAATGTTTCGGGCCGGATGAAGAAGAAGGGAAAGAGCTTTCGCCGATAGTGCTCTGCTTTCGGTGACGAAAAGGGTACGTAATTAGGATTCGAGGAATATTCGGTTTATCTGGCTTTAAGCCCGGATAATCTAGGACTTGATACTTGTGAATAGATACGTTTCAAGACAGTTTATTACATTTTTTTTATAATTTGTCAATTTATATTATTTACTGAGTAATAAATAGATAAATCATCTTGATTTTCGTCATTAATTATTTATTTATTTTGTTTTCATCTTCTCAAGACAATTAGAAACGAAACGATACTGGGACATGTTTTTCAGTAGACAAAGCATGATCTTCATGATCTATAAAGAAAATATAGCGCTTTACAAGTGGTCAAAAACAGAGAAGAAACTAATAGACCTAAAAACTAGCAGGCAGTTAAAAACACGTTAAAAAGCTAAAAAATAGAATAGATACAGGTAAAAATGAGATACTTAATAAAGTGTTGAAATATTGTTGACATCAATGACTGACCCACTGACCAACAGAATGAATTAAGAAAATTAAACAGCACAATGAGTGGCAACGTTTTAGCTATGAGAAACTTAACTATTTATTTTACTTAAATTATAATTCTTTGGTTCTACTAGCAGTAGGTAAATGCACTGTTGCCGGTGGATCTGCAAAGTCAAGGAAGCTAAGAAAAAATTTCATAAAACTTACTTTAGGAACTGTTTTTAGAACTTACTGAAAATAGCAAATTAAAGAACAGCTGGATGTATCAGAAAAAAATATATAAAAAGGTAGAGTAAAATACTTAAAAAGAAAATAAAAGAATAAATATAATTATAACAGTCTTAAAAGTGAGTAGATGCTCTGAATGAAAAATCAAAGACCATTTAATAGAAAATTTAAAAAAGATCAAGTAATAAAAATAGAAGAAAAATAAAGTTTAACAAATAAAAAAAAAAGTAAACAAAAACAGTCTTTGACAGAAAAATACAGAAAGAAATTTGAAAAAATGGGATAAAAGGAGAAATAATTAAAAGAAAGATTGTGACAAAAAATCTAACAAGATTAGATGGTTAAAAGCTGTTTGTCCACAAAAGCTTTGCCAAAACCACGTATCGCTTAATTCGGGGGCTTCATTGCTAGCTAGTAATGATATAGTTATGGAAGAAATAACAGATAACTAAATAAAAGGTGAATAGCAAAAAATAATAATTTGGCAATAAGAAAAATAAAAGTTCTTGGTTGTGCACCATTAATTAACCTCAAGTCCGAAATACATGAAGCGCTAGCAAATAATCAAAGCTGCATAGTGGTATTTTTGGTATAATGAAATTTTTGATATATTTTTAAATAAATAAAACTTTACAGCAATTAGGTATACAAGGAAATATTCAAAACTTTTAAAAGCTTTTAAACCGAAACCTTTAAGTAAAAGTAGATGATTTCATTTCTAAAAACAAGAATACAAGAAAAATAATACCCCTCAAGGATCATCGATTAGCATTACTCTTTTTATTATTGCTATTAACAGTATTACAAAAAATAATACTCCACCAGTAAAGAGTCGGCAATACCAAACGATCTTAATAATTTATTGTAAAGGAATAAACATAGAATTACTTAAACCAACTTTACAAGATACTATTTCTGCATTAAAAAATGGTCGGGAATAAAATTTTCTTCCAACAAAAGTAAAAGCATCCATTTCACCAAAAAAGTAATAATGATAGTCAAGTACCTACAATCTTTAATAAAAAATAGAAGATGTTAATTGTATCAAATTCCTTGGAATTAATTTTGACAAACACAATGACACTCCTTTGTTAAGTAAGAAACTAGCCTCAGCCTGCTATGCAATAAGATCTGTTTTGAAGGAAATGAATTTAGCATCTTCCAAAATAACATATTTTTCTTTGTTTGAGTCTTATCTTCGATATGGCCTTCCTTTTTGGGATTCTAGTACAACTGCCCAATCTGATGTTATTTTTAAACTACAAAAAAGACCGAGCAATACCGTATCATTTTGGCCTCAATAGAATAACACATTGCAAAAACTACTTCAAAAATCACGGGATTTTTACTCTTTCCTCTTTATACATTCTAGAAACTGTTTGCTTAACTCGTAAACACCTACATGTTTTTCCAGCAAGACCTAGTCATGACTACTCCACAAGAAATTCAAGCTTTGATGTATATTTACCGATCCCATCCACTGACTTAGTAAAGAAATCTATATTATATTCGGCAAAAAAATTATACGACCATCTTCCTTTGCAACTTAAATCTATAACTTCTTTTCTTAAGTTCCGTAAATTGACAAAAGCCTATCTATCTAAAAATCCTTATTATTCAGTGGAAGAGTTTCTTCGACTGATTAGACGAATAAGTAATAGTGGAAGACGAATAATTAAGAAAGTACAGTACGTTTAGGTATAAGCAACAAAGTAATTTTATATATATTTGGGTATCACATGCAGCAGCTTAACCTTATTCGTAAACTGGTTCGTAAGGTTTTATTATGCAATTTGCAATTTAGTGAAATTTTGCAATGGATTCTATATTTTATTATGTTTTATTCTGTGATATTGACGATTTATGTAATTTTAGAAAATTTTAATTGTTATTGTTATTATTCAACTCTTTCGAAAATCTACTGAATATCCAAAACGATGTAGACATTATCACAGAAGAACCAGAAGACGTAGAGCAAGAAGACCAAATTCAAGATGAAATAAATATACCAGAAACAAAAGAAATGACACAAAAGCTTAAGAAAGGTAAGGCGGCTGGATTTGATAAAAATCACAGCAGAAATGCTTAAAAACATGGGCGACAAGGGCATTGAACTGCTAACAAAAGTAAGTAATAGTGCATGGAGTGAGAGCCAAATACCAAAAGATTGGGAAGTGGGAGTTATTCTACCCATTTTCAAAAAGGGAGATAGACGCGAATGTAGTAACTACAGAGGAATAACACTACTGAGGATCCCATCCAAAGTATATGAGAGAATACTAGAAAAACGTCTTTTACAAGAAGTTGATTCTAAAATGGAACAATCACAGAGTGGATTTAGAAAAGGCAGAAGTATCCAAGATCACATTTTTACTATCAAGAAACTAAACAAAACGCACGGAACTCAAGCACTGAGTTATACCAAGCCTTTATAGACTTAGAAAAGGCATTTGATAGTACTCCAAGGAAGGTGATTGACATATGTTTAAAAAAGAAATGTGTGAAAATCAAACTCAGGCAAGCCATTATGAGTATATATAGACATACAATGAACAGAATTAGAAACCGATAATATGGAATCTGAAGAGTTCATAGTAAATGAGGGTCTACGTCAAGGAGGAGTCCTAGCCCCATACTGTTTAACATTGTCTTGGATGACATAATTATAGAAACTAGAGCAGAAACATTGAAATTATATGCCGGACATAGAAATCTAGATGCAGTGTGGATCTCAGAGTGTGCATATGCAGACGATCTAGTGATATTTGGGATAAATGAAGAAGCACTCAATCGAAATTTACAAGTATCGAACGCTGCACTAATTAAACGAAATTTGAGGATCAATAAGAAGAAGACGAAAGTAATGGTATGTGGAAAAAATAGAAAATAAACGAAGATAACACTTAACGGAAATACACTTAAACAAGTCGATACTTAAAAATACTTGGGATTACAAATAGAGAACAGAGGAACTGAAAAAACTGAAATAAGTTCCAGAATAGAAAGTGCTGATTGGATATACCACGCAATTAAAAGTACGTTTTTGTCGAAAAAGAAGTATCCCAAAAAGTCAAAGTGACTATAGTGAGTATAGTTGAGGAGACTAACTTTTCAGTACCCTTTCTAGACATTAAGGTTAATAAGGGATGCAAACAATATTATTAACACTGAATGGTATTAGAAACCTACTCATTTAGGGAGGTACCAAAAATACCATTCATATCACAAGTACTCTACTAAAGTCAACTTGGTGAAACAAATGAAAAAGATACTCGACAACTATTAGATCCTTCAGTCTACAAAAAAAAGCTTGAAATACTAAAAAAATTTAAGTATACTCTAGCTACTTTTGTTCTGTATATACTGTAGCTACTTTTGTTCCCTATGTAAGCTTAATCTATAAACCACAATCACCCTTCCCTCATTTACGGTATCCATACTGCACTTCCTCCCTTAATTATTATACCAAGCAACGCTTTAAACTTCATTTGTCATAGCAGTGAATGATTATCCTGTAGAGTTTCTCCGTAATTACGGTGCTCTTAGCTCTCAAGGTTTAACTTTCGTTAATTTATTCATCGTTTTAGCAAATTTTGGCGTTTTGCATAAATTACTTTAACTTCAAATCCCATTTTATCCCCGAAATCTCGAAAACATAAACTTTATTGTGGATTTTAATTTAGTAAGCAGTTCTTCGGCATTTAGTCTTTAAGAAATTATTTTTGGAATTTACGAAAGACACATTTCATTCAGAGAAGAATAAAAATCTTTTGCAATAAAAAAATTAAAATAAGTTGTATTTAAAAAATAATATATTTCAATTAAATACAACTTGAAAAACAAAATGCTGTATATATATATATAATATATATAGAGAGAGAGAGAGAGAAAAGGAGTACGACCGTCAATCCAAAATAAACTAAGGTAAACTCGAAGAGTGGTGGGTTTTTCGGTCAAAGTGGAGAAATAAAAGACAAAGAAAGACATTAAAATTAAAATCTAATTTATTAAATAAATTTGTTGGAAGTGCATTCTTATGATCTTTCTAGTTCTTTACACTTTAAAATAAACCTTAATGTTTTTTACTTAAGTTTTTATAATAATTTTTTATACCTAGTTTCAGTTAATTGTTTTATACAACGTTAACTCTGAATGTCCAGTTTCGTAAGCTTTTTCATATTTTTAACAGCATTGACTGCTACATGTCTTTGTAAGGTAACACACTTTTGTTGTAACTTCTCTATAGATGTTTGGTTTCATATTGTTCTTTTTTAGATGAACTGATGATGCTTTCTGAGCAGAAAGCGAAACGTCTTCAATAAATAGATGAAGTAGCCACCTTCTTTGTCTTTTATTTCTCCACTTTGACCGAAAAAACCCACCACTCTTCGAGTGTACCTTAGTTTTATATATATATATATATATATATATATATATATATATATATATATATATATATATATATATATATACATAAATATGTATATATAAAAATATACATATATATACAGCATTTTGTTTTTTATTGTTTTATTGTTCTGCCATTGTCAAGTCAGGTAGCTTCTTGCTTTTGCTTGAAGTAAACTGTGATTCCCTCGAACGGTCCTTGTCAAAGCGTCTTGTGATTGGTCCTGTCCGTGTGTAGGTAGGAGGGGTCCTACTACTCAGTCTTGTGTTCTGATATATTTTTTACTTTTTCTTTAATAAAGTTTTCCTTGTTGTTGGAAATCTTTGATCATCATCTCTTTGGTTTATAATGTTATGATTTCTTCTATTTCCATTGATTCTCTTATTTCGCGTTTTCCTTTAACATAAATGTTAGATTATGTTAGTTTAAGATCTTCAGAGCATTTTAAATATTTTAATTTTCCAACAATAAACCGGTTCTTTCCTTTAATTTCAAAAACCTCTCCGCTTTTTGTGATACGTAAGAAGCCAATACGCTACAGCATCCATGCAATTAGTCTTGTTTGTCGGAAGTTTCAGAATGACGTAGTTTGGTTCAGGTTTATTGTATGTCCTGTATTTGAGACATATTGTGCATGCTTCCCATGGCATTTCGATATTCTTCTCATCTAACATTAATTCTTCGGTTGGTCTGTCTGATGTACGATTTGTCAGTCACCACATAGAATCTCGTAAACTACTTGAGTTTTCGATATTCTATCGATATTTTTGTTTTAGCGGATAGTAATATAGTTGAGATTTTTTTGTCGATATAGTAAATTTAATTTTAACGTTAGCATTTTAGTACATAATTTAAAAGGCCAGTTTTCGATTGTTGTACTGTAAGTTAGTACCTATCTAAAATCTCTTATTAAACTACACGCTATCTTTTGTAGACGGTACTTGGATACTTACATGAACAAAATGAATGTAAACAAACTAAATAAATGATTAATTAAATTATAAAGACAAAACGCGAAAAAAAATAGAAGTGTATGAGTAGAATGATCCTTGAAAATATAAAGCGCTGTTTAAAATACCAGAATAGGCAACAAATGCCTACACTCTGGAATAAAGAAAAATAATTGGAGAGCTAATCCAAAATATAATAGCTTCACAGCCCACATATTATACTGATCTTATTTGGAACTTATGTATTTAAGATCTTCAGAGCATTTTAAATATTTCAATTTTCCAACAATAAACCGATTCTTTCCTTTAATTTCAAAAACCTCTTCCGCTTTTTGTGATACGTAAGAAGCCAATACGCTACAGCATCCATGCAATTAGTCTTGTTTGTCGGGAGTTTCAGAATGACGATTCCTCATCCCCGACGACGGAGTATTTCCAGTAGAAAATCTTGTGCGTGGGACATTATCCAAGGAGACGATTTGAGCTTAATTTGAAAGCATTCATAAAACGCGGATGAATTCGGTGGAGTTCCAATTGGCGACAAAGTGAATGCCGACTTTTTGTAGGATTTAAATGAGATGTTGATTACTGAGATGATTTTATTGGATCGACGTCACTCTGAGATAGCGCGTGAGATATTCTTTCGATGGTATATTGAATGGTTACACAATTATAATTTATTTTTACTATTGCATCAAATGTTTTCTTGAAACTCAATTAAACTGCTACAACCATCAGTATTTAGGACACAACATAATGATTTTATAGAGATTTTAAATCTTTTAATCACAATTCAATACTGTGATGTTTATTTTGACACTTTAGTAACACTATTACTAACACTAAAAACCCAATTAATTTATATAATTTTATTTACTTCATGCTACAAATAAATTAACTAGACTAATTCTTTACAATTTAATTTTAGTTATTTATGTTTGTTCCATTATTCTGGAATTCCGCCAAAGCTTCTTAGCTAACCTTCGACTTGTTCAAGAAGTTTCTAGGTCCACTCGTGGTGTTAAAGCACCATTAACGTGGTAATCTAGAACACCTTGTTTATCGTTCGTATAGCATGATTGTAACCGTTTGAAAGCATATAGACCAGCGGTTCTCAACCTGTGATACATACACATCTGGTGGTACATATTATTATTTGCGGTGGTACCCAAAACGCAAAAACATAAAACATAGCCAAAATCAGCACCGCATAGTAGGTGACTATAAAGTTGCGATGAATCGCATATCTTATTAAATTAATTGACAATGATAAACTAACAGTACCTACAATAAGTCGAAGATGCAATACGAAACCTTAAAATCGAAACCATGTGGATCACAAGCTATACCGAACGAATTACTAAAACACAGCCCACAAGTATTGCGGGAATTACTAGCGTATGTTTCACATTATTTTATAAAGGACATGACTTACACCGGAGTAGACAAAAGAACATATTAACCACATCTACAAAAAAGGAGATAGAAAGAATTGTTCAAACTACAGGGGCGTAGTGTCATAAATTCACTCTTAAGACTACGGATAAATAAAAAATAAAATTAAAACAGAGATGACAGATGTAGAAGAAAAAAATGGCTTTCGTGCAGGCAGATCCCTGTATAGGCAGCATATTTTCTCTAAAGCTCTGATCTGACAAGGGCATACCGCACTTAGTGTGGAGAAGAAAATGCTGCAATATGGGAAATCAACGACGAGAGTGATATAAACTATATGCATAAAAAACTGCAAGAGAAGTACACCAAGTAGGGCCTTACAATTAATAAACAAAAGCCAACAAATTGAAATGGAAACTATAAAATCAACCGAAATCCTCATATACTTGGGAGTCCAAATAACATAAAAAGCAGGGAGTAACAAAGAAATACAGTCTAGGATTGGGCCAAGTAAGATCAGCGACACGACATATTGTGGAATAATAAAATAACAAAAGAAAAATAAAAGAAGAATTTGTAAAACACTAATAGAAAGTGTTGGGTTGTGCGGCGCCGAGCTTTGGGAAATCAATCAAAGAAACAAATCAAAAATTAGGGGCCATGGAAATGGACTACTGGAGACGATGTTGCCGGCACACTAGATTTGATAGGGTACGGAACGTAGACATTGGGAGAGAAATGGAAATTGACCTAGACATAATTAGCATTTTACAACAAAATTTAGTTCATAAAGCTAAACAACAACTACCAATTTATATATATAAAAAAAGAACTTCTGTAAAGAAAGCTAAACAACGAATACTTAAAAACTTGGAATTTTTAGTTTTTATTTAAAATTCCAGGATAATCCGCAGAAACTATTCATGCAGCGGTTTCCAAAGGCAAAATTGCCATTTGGATCAATAAACAGAAGTGTTACGTAAAAATATGAGTCATAGTTTTAACCTTTAAACATGTTTTTATTCACTAATAATTCTGTTTTATTGTAGAAATTTTGGCGAAGGATCTAGATTCAAATTATGGTGAATCATCCAACTAGATGCTTCTCGATTTTTCGATGCAAGACAATGCGATCTTTGGATGCTGTTCTAGTATATCAGGATTTCGTATATAAATACAACATTTTTATATGGAGGGCCAGTTAATTCTCAAGACCCGCGCTCGCGAATTTGTTACGTACGGATATAATAAATTATTGTCAGATAAGTTAATATAAATAAAGAAATAAATTAAATCCGTAAGTGTTATAAATATTGAACCTTTTAATAAATTCACAACAAATGGTGCCAGAAGTGAGATCGAACATAAATTAGACTTATAATAATAATACAAGTGAATATAAAATAAATTGTGAAAATGGCTACGATTTATGAGCTGACAGTGACTATTTTAAGAAGACATCTCGAAGACAGAGAATTAGCTTCTACCGGAAAAAAGGCTGAGTTAGTCCAACGACTAAAGAACGCTTTGCTAGAAGAAGGACTAGATCCAGAAACTTATATATTTGAAGACAAGCATGTTGCTGTCCTCTCGTCGATTTCGAAAGTTTCTGGTGATGTAGCCAAAGTTTCCGGCGACATCGCATCATTGGAGAACAAAGTATCCGGCGACATCGCTTCTTTAGAAAGCAAAGTTTCTAACGAGATTTCTTCTCTGGAAAGCAAAGTTTCTGCTAACATCTCTAAAGTCACTTCAGAGATATCTGCTCTTGACGATAGAGTGTCTTCGTTAAAAAACCAAGTTGCTGCCGATATGTTGGCCTTCGAAGAAAAGATATGGAAAGAGATGGAAAGGAAGATGGAGGAAACAGGGACAGCAGAGAGAGGTAACAATCCGATTACAGTGGAGATAAAAGAAGACGAGACAAAATGTAAGTTGGAGACACGGCCGAAATTTGAAGGAAGTGGAGGTTCTATTCATGTTAAAGTCCCAACTTTCGATGGAAAATCATCATGGAACAACTACATGAAACAGTTCGAATCAGCCGCAAGAGCAAATGGATGGTCTGAAAAAGAAAAGGCGGTAAAACCTGACTATCGATCTTCGAGGAGATGCCTTAGATGTGCTTCAGACCATAGCCGTAGAGGAGACCGATGATTTCGAACAACTGAAGAAGAGGTTAAATATGCGATATGGCCACGAACATTTGGAGCATGTATATCAGTCGCAGCTTAAAAATCGAAGACAAAAGAAAGATGAGGCTCTTCAAGAATATGAGGTAGATATTGCCAGATTAGTACGATATGCTTATCCAACAGCTCCCGAAGACATGATGGAAAAATTGGCCGTTCAAACGTTTATTGATGGTCTTCGTGATCATGAAATGCAGAGAACACTACGATTAGCTCGTCACAAGACGCTGGTTGATGTCTTATCCGCCGCCCTCGAATATGAGTCAGCTACGCAGGCCTCTGGCGGTTACAGTAAAGTTAGGACTGTAAAAGAGGAAGGAGATGAAGATAAACTTGACCAGCTCGTTAATATGATAAAAAGCATGACATACAAGAAAACGAAGACCATCAGATGCTGGAATTGTGGCGAAATAGGACACGTACGAAGCTCCTGTAAGCACCCTAGGTACGACGCAAATCAAGAAACTCACCATCAGGAAAACTAGAACGGGTCAGCCTTAGGGGGGCAGCTTCGACCCAGAACTTTTCCAAAGACCCTCTCATACTAATAGCTTCTTTGAAATGTCGTGAAGATAGTGTATATGTAGATGGAGACATAAATGGTAAAAAGCATACGTTGTTGGTGGATACCGGAGCGACAGAACCATTATACGCCCGACAGTTATAAACAGCCGAAAGAAACTGTTACCAACGAGGTTGCGACTTCGGACCGCTACAGGTGAAAAATGCCAACATTCATGGAGAAATCCAGGTACAATTGGGAATTGGAGCAGAAAAGTTCGTCCATACTGTTATAGTTGCTGACATCGAAGAGGATGTTATATTAGGAATGGACGTAATGAATATGCATGGATTCCAATTGGATTTTAAGAATAAGGTAATCAAAGTTGGCAACGAGGAGGTATTTCTCCATCCACATAATGACAACACTGTGCAAGCAGCCATTACAGAAGATACAGTCGTGCCTGCGAGAAGCGAAACGATCATAGTAGCGCGGCTACAGGGATTTGTGGACGAAGGGAGACCTGTTATGATGGAGCCTTGGAACCACGACGATGAGGTTGGCCGTGGAATCATAATTGGAAAGGAATTGGTGACTTCGGCTAAGGAAATTCCTGTGAGACTTATCAATGTCAACGACTACCCAGTGACCATAAAGAAAGAGACAAAAGTAGGAACTTGTGTACCTGTGACATCCATAATCCGTCAGGCGACAACATCTGATAATTCCAACGATAAATTCGACCAAATGGTTGCAGTTGCAGGACAGTCTCTAAATCAGATGGAGAAAAGGAAATTAAGGGAATTTCTTCGACAGTATCGTGATATTTTCGTACCGAAAGGAGGAAAGACGGGAAGAACTACGGTTGTTAAGCATAAATTGATACTGGTAATGCTAAGCCAATTCGTCAAACAGCTCGACGATTACCACAGGCGAAAAGAGAGGAAGCTGAAACGATTGTTCAGGAAATGAAGAAAGACGGGGTGATAGAACCTTTTACGAGCCCATGGGTCTCTCCGGTGGTCCTGGTTAAGAAGAAAGACGGAACGACGAGGTTCTGTGTGGATTACCGTTTGCTGAACAACGTTACCAAGAAAGATAGTTATCCTCTGCCTCGGATCGATGACACATTGGACACATTGGCTGGAAGTAAATTGTTTTCTACTTTGGATTTGAAGTCTGGATACTGGCAGGTAGAAATGGACCCAGTAGATAAAGAAAAGACAGCCTTCACCACAGGATCTGGATTGTGGCAATTCAACGTTATGCCATTTGGACTCTGTAATGCTCCTGCGACATTTGAGAGGCTTATGGAAAATGTGTTGAGAGGGTTATCTTGGAAAACATGCCTGGTTTATTTAGATGACATAATCGTCTTGGGGGAGACATTCGAAGATCATTTGAGGAATTTAGAAAACGTTTTTAATCGACTTAAAGCTGCCCAATTGATGCTAAACCCCAAGAAGTGCCAGCTATTTCAAGGTAAAGTCAATTATCTGGGTCATATAGTCAGTAAAGAAGGAGTGGCCGTGGATAAGGGAAAAATCGATTCCATTAAGGAATGGCCAAAACCAACTGACAAACATCAAGTGAGAAGTTTTCTTGGACTATGTACTTACTACCGGAGGTTTATTAAGAAGTTTGCAGATATCGCTAAGCCATTAACGCGACTTACAGAGGAATCAAGAGAATACCGCTGGGATATAGACTGCCAAAATGCCTTTGAAACGTTGAAAAAGCATTTAATAACAGCACCAATTTTGGGGTATCCACTGCCAGAAGGAGAGTTCATCTTAGATACGGATGCAAGTAATGTGGGAATTGGAGGAGTGCTGTCTCAGATTCAAGGAGGACAGGAACGAGTCCTCGGATATTTTAGTAAAGTTCTTTCAAAACCAGAACGGAATTATTGCGTCACGAGAAGAGAACTTCTGGCAGTAGTGAAATCAGTAGAGCACTTCTATCAATATCTCTATGGCAGAAAGTTTCTAATCCGAACCGACCATGCCGCCCTTAAGTGGTTGATGCAGTTTAAGAATCCAGAGGGTCAGATAGCCAGGTGGATCGAACGACTCCAAGAATACGATTTTAAGATTGAGCACCGGGCCGGAGTTAGCCACAGAAACGCTGATTCTCTTTCCAGAAGGCTATGCCCAGCAGAGTGTTCCCACTGCAACAAAACGGAATCCAAGGAAGCAGCAGTGCTAAGAACGACGATTGTAAACAACGACTGGACGCCTACTAAGATCAGGGAAGAACAAGGGAGAGATCCAGTTATACAGAAAATCCGAAAATGGAAAGAGGAAAGCCGTCGACTACCTTGGCAGGAAATATCAAACCTATGCTCAGTAGTTAAGACGTATTGGGCCCAGTGGGACTCATTTATCATCGAAGATGGCTTGCTTAAACGAGTCCTGGAAAATGATGACGGTTCAGAGAAGAGAAGACAGTTGGTGATCCCAAAGAGCAGAATAGCCGAAGTACTTCGTCAGTTACACGACAGTCCATCGGGAGGGCATTTTGGTGTAAGGAAAACCCTTCAGCGAATTCGGGAACGGTTTTATTGGATGAACAGTTCCGACGACGTAAAAGACTGGTGTAAGAAATGTACTATTTGTGCTACGAGTAACGGGCCTCACCGAAAAAGGAGAGCTCCTATGAGACAATATAATGTTGGAAGCCCGTTTGAAAGAATAGCTTTGGACATCGCTGGGCCATTTCCAGAAAGTGAAAATGGAGGCAAGTACATGTTGGTAGTAATGGATTACTTTACTAAGTGGGTCGAGATTTACGCACTTCCCGACCAGAAGGGCGCCACCGTTGCAGATAAGTTGATCCAAGAATATATCAGCCGATTTGGAGTGCCTTTGGAGATACATAGTGACTAAGGCAGGAACTTCGAAAGCGATCTATTCCAAGGAATATGTGATAGACTAGGCATGAAGAAAACAAGAACTACATCATATCATCCGCAATCTGATGGTATGGTAGAGCGGATGAATAGGACAGTCGGCAAGTATTTGACAAAGATGGTGTCCGATCATCAGCGAGACTGGGACCAATATCTTCCGTTCTTCACAATGGCCTACAGATCTGCTGTGAACGAATCAACAGGCCAGACACCAGCCAAAGTCCTATTCGGACGCGAAATGCGACTACCTTGTGATCTCGAGTTTGGATGTCGACCTGGAGAAGATGTAGCAGGTGAAGATTATGTGATCGAATTACGAAGAAGAATGGACGATGTACATGAGTTGGTCCGTTCCCACCTTCAGATCGCTAGCGACCGAATGAAGAAACGGTACGATACACAAGCCGAAAAGGGTTGCTTTAAGAAGAACGACAAAGTATGGCTCTATAATCCCAAGAAGCGAAAAGGTTGTGCTCCCAAATTGCAGCAATTTTGGGAAGGCCCATACCTAATTATGGAGAAGATCAACGATGTCATCTACCGAATAAGCAAGATTCCGAGGGGAAAGCCGATGATAGTACACCATAACCGGTTGGCGTCTTTCGAAGGTGACCACGACGTAGATGAAGAAGTGGAAGTAAACCAAGTCCACGATGTGTCCGACCTCACGTTTGAGGAATTCATGGGTGCCTATGGAGGTACCGGTAAAGCGAGACATGGTGTTACCACTGAAGAAAAGCAAGATCTACTCGCGCTCCCCGATGACTACTCGCTGGCCCTTACCATCCCGGCCAGTATTAAAGACGCACCAGGGTTGGCATCCGTCTTTCGAAGGAAGTTTGGTCGAGTTGCAGAACTTCAATACCAGGTGCCAGCTCCCGGTAAAACCTTGAAACTCCAAGATGTATCACGTTACCTTTTCTACCTGGTAACAAAAGACACTGCCCGTGACCAACCTACCTACCGAGATGTATGGGAAGCCTTACTTCAATTGAGAGGGCACGTACTAGAGTCCGACGTGCAAAAGTTAGCCATGCCAAAGTTGGAGTGCCGCCAATTAGATTGGAGGGTTATCCGAAATATGGTGGAGGAGATCTTTAAAGACACCGAAGTCCAGGTGTTAGTCTGTTGCAATCCGCATAGTTACTGGTGCGGAGAGAAAACCGTCCCTTGTCATTTTTATACAACTGGAAGTTGTAAAAGAGGGTCCAGTTGCCGATACCAGCATACCGTTCCAGTTCTAGTCCCAACAAGGTTCCAGGAGGACCCATCTTTTGAGAGGGGGGCAATGTTACGTAAAAATATGAGTCATAGTTTTAACCTTTAAACATGTTTTTATTCACTAATAATTCTGTTTTATTGTAGAAATTTTGGCGAAGGATCTAGATTCAAATTATGGTGAATCATCCAACTAGATGCTTCTCGATTTTTCGATGCTGTTCTAGTATATCAGGATTTCGTATATAAATACAACATTTTTATATGGAGGGCCAGTTAATTCTCAAGACCCGCGCTCGCGAATTTGTTACGTACGGATATAATAAATTATTGTCAGATAAGTTAATATAAATAAAGAAATAAATTAAATCCGTAAGTGTTATAAATATTGAACCTTTTAATAAATTCACAACAGAAGATTCCATTCATTTTTTAAGAATTGTTTTATGGTTCATAGCTAAATTGCTACGAATGTAGATACAAAAATTGTCAGTTTTAAAAAATAATATGGAGGTAATATTTCCAGAATTATCGCTCTGTGAAGCTCAAGTCCATTTTATAACAAACCTAACTGACATAGAAGATAATTTTATCTCTTGTCTTGTAAAATTTGGTTATGGAAGGGGTGATATCTAAACCAGATCGCACTTCGTTCTATGAATTGACTGGGACATTTGCTTTATTTTGGTAAAACAAGAGTAGCACTTTATAAGATAAAAATATCATAACTTTAGTCAAAGCGCAAATAATTAGAAGGTTGAGGCATATGCAACAGACAGCAGGAGAAAAAATGACGGAGGTGGCATTGTAAATCCATTGAAAGAATCAATACAGGGAGCTCGAAGAAAAGATGCTCACGAAATATGGTAAAAGATATAAGGTAAGTAGATGCTATCATCTGGAAAAGATAAACTAAAGACTGGTAAAGATGGAGGGAGTTGGAAATGAATATTATGAAGGTCAGATCGTGAATATTTTTAAATTTAAATAAACTAATTTTATTATTTATTACTCTGAGATAGCGCGTGATAGTTTTTTGAACACACTTATGACAAATCAAAAAATGGAAAGAGGAAAGTATTTTTCTTCTGCTTCTTCATCTTCTTCTTCATCTTTTTTTTCCTCTTTCTAGTAATTCAATCAGGAGATAAAAATAAGAATAGAAAAGGCTAGAAAATTTCAAATTTCAACAAAATGAGAAGAGTTCTATGTACCAGGGATTTAAAACTGGAACTAAGAGTTAGGTTGGCGAGGTGCTATGTTTTTTCGACTTTATTTTATGGAATGGAATCTTGGACCTTAAATGGCGACATCAATGAAAAAACTGAATCATTTGAGCTGTGGGTATACAGAAGAATTCTGAAAATCTCTATCATGGACAGAACATGTCACAAACAAAGAGGTTCTGGGAAGGATGAACAAAGAAATGGAAATTTTAAATTCAATAAAAACAAGAAAATTAGAATATCTCAGACATATTACACGTGGAGAGAAATACACCTTGCAGGGAAAGATCCAAGAAAGGGAAGCATAAGAAGGCGTAGAATGTCATGGTCTGCGCAACCTGAGAGAGTGGTACGGATGTACATCAAATGAACTTTTCAGAGCAGCCCGCCTCAAAAGTCCGAATAGCTATGATGATTGCCGATCTCCGCCGAGGAGATGGCACTTGAAGAAGAAGAAGTAATTCTGTTTTGTTCATTGGTGGATTATTACCTCTATGGAAGGTTGTTACTCCATCTTTTGCGTGGTCGTCCGATACTTCTTTTGCCGATTGGTGATTTATCTCTTGCTATTTTGACGACACCAGGCTCCTTCATTCTGCTTATGTGGTTATTCCATTCTTATTTCTATTTTTTATCCATTAATTTATACACTGTACGTTACATTTTATTCCAATGTCTTCACTTTCCTTTCGACCTCTCAGCATATTTCCTGTAATTCTTCTCAGACTTCTCATCTCTGCCGTTTCCAGTAGCCTTTGCGTTGTGGATATGTCGAGTCTTGTTTCTGAGGCATATATCATTATTGGTCTGATACTGGCTTTATCAATTCCTGACTTCATCTCAGTATTAATGTGTCTGTTTCGTCATATAGTGTGATTAAGACAGCCTGCCAGTCTATTTGCTTTTTGTACTTGATCTCTCGCCTTCTTTGTCCAGGTCTCCATAGCTGGACAGTGTTATGGCTAGGTAATTTATTTTCATTACTTGTTCAATACTGATGCCATCAATCTCTATTTTACACCTGGTTTGTTCTTTACTGACAACTATTGATTTAGTTTTGTGAGATGAGAATGTAATTAAATTCTTTTGCTCTTATGTTAATCTGTAGACCAGTCTTTGCAGACTATCTTCGTCTTGGGCTATCAATATTGCGTCGTCTGCGTAACAGAGTATTTTTATTTCTTTGTTTTCCATTCTGCATTCTCTTTTCTCTGTTAACGCTTTTGATAATTTAATCTATGAATAAATTGAAGAGCATGGGGCTCAATGAATCCCCTTATCTTATTCCGCTGCCTATTTCTATAGGTTCTCTAAATTGTCCATCTATTCTTACTTCCATTTTGATGTTTTTGTAGATGTTTTCGACAGTTTTTATAATGTTTAGGGGACAGTTTAAACCTCATTATACAGAAAATGGATTACATCTTTGAATCTTACTCTGTTTAACGCTTCTTCAGGTCAATCATACACAGAAATACTGGTCCATTATACTCTAGTGATTTCTACTCTGAGATAGCGCGTAACGAATATTGCATCTGTACACGATAATCCACTACGAAAAACCCTGTTGTTTATCTGCTAAACTTATCCTCTGATTTATTAGCACTTGTAAAATTTTAGTTTGTAAGTTTTAGGGTAGTATTTAACAAGTTTATACCTCTGTAGTTTTTCTGGCTGTATTTTATTGTAATTATAATTTTATTAATTAATGTTAATTGTTCTGTCATTGTTGCTCCACAATATTTCAGTAATGCGTTTGGCATCCCGTCTTTACCTTACCTTGCCGCTTTCGGTTCTTTAGCTTTTCAAGTATTTTCCGAACTTCCTGTATATTTATATTAAGTTCTTCGTTTGTGGTAATTTCTGGTGTTCCCGGTTCTAGCGTCGTTGGTTCTTCCTCTGCATAGAACTTTTTTAGGTAGTCAATCCTCGTATCCCTTTTCTATGTGTTTTGACTTTATTACTTCCTTTACCTCTTGTTCTTTGACCTCTTATATTTCGCCCATATTTACTTTTGTAGACCGTAAAAGTCATGTTTCATTTTTTTCAAAAAGCGTTTTCAGTGCTTATTTTTTATTTTTCTGTGCATGTGTTTCGTTTCTAATTGTCTTGTAATTATGGTATGCCTCTTGTATTGTATATAAGTATTTTTGAAGTGTGTAAACAATTTAATTCCTAGCTGAGCGCTTTCGACTTACAAAGCCATCTTCAGAGCTATAGTCAAGTAATTAAGTATCACTACTAGGAGAGACCATTTGGTAATGAAATTACAGAAAATTTTTCTTATTAAGCTGGATTTATATGCATAAATATGTATGGAAATAATAAGCATAAATGGACTTTCAACCATAGCGTGGTGCTACTTTCGTGACGCTCGCCTCAGCATTTTACTATAGATAAAAAGTAATACGATGTCAGTATAGAAACTTCGATTTAAATTAAAAAATATGTAACAGTGAATTAAACAAAAGACTAAATACAATGTTGGCACTGCAAGACTTTTTTGCTTGAATGTTTTTAATAAATTTGTCACTGAACTAATTTTTTTTTTTGACTTAAACACAATGAAAAACGTTTTATTATTCTCTAAAACTCCACCACCTGTATCACTCCTTCATTGTAAATTAAACCTATATATAATGTAAGCAATGTCAATAAGCTGTCTTACAAGGAACTCAATCTCCCACAACCTTCACCAACTTCATTATTTGCCAACAATGAAATTTCACGCTGCTTTGAGTCTCGTGCTGGCAATCTTCTTCTTTTTCTTTATCCGCCATGTCTCTGTGACGGTCTAATGTTGGATTCCGAGCGGCTGACGAGGCAATGAAGTCCCACAAAGGAAAAATCAAAAAGTGACGACACAGCCGGGGATTAGGGTTACTGAGGTTTAATTATATAAAAAAAAATATTTAAATAATAAATATACGGGGTTACCTATTTGATATAGTACTCATTTGACATGCATATTATTATATTTAAACACGTTGTGTATCCGGTTGCAGAATATTGCCCTTGCGTAATATTTATAAGTTCTAATGAAGTTTTCGTGAATTGTTAGTTGGATAATTAATGTAAAGAAGTTTACAATTAATTAAAAAAAGTTTGGCAAAAAAACATAATGTATATTGTAAAATTGTATCGCAAAACTGTATTTTTTTATTATTCAACTACTCGCACCAACCATGTAACGTCACTAGCAGAAGAATTGCAACAAGATACAAATTATAAAATTATTTTTTTTGTAGAATTCAGTCAGTTAATTAGTTTTTACAAATTTTCGGGTCCAGTGCATCAAATAAATATCTCGGAAGTTAAATATTTTTCCTTTAAACTTCAAACAGCGTGTTTATACTAACTTTAATACACAGCCTGTGCATGATATACTGTCTTTTATTTTAAGTACCATTAGTACTACTTTAAATTCTTAGAGTTTAATTTTTGGAGTATATTTTAAGGGTGCGATCACCATCTTTCTAAAGTGCTAAACAAAATTTGTTTTATTTTTATGATTCAAGGTTAGTTTTGAGTACTTTTTAAGCCAAAAAGACATAAACATAAAAACAACCAATGAAAATCGAGGACTTTTATAGAAACATCCTTTGGAAAATGTTCATTTGTTCTAAATAAATAAGGATATTTCTACATTGGATGTAATATTAATGGCAATAAGAGATAATAATTTTCCTACTTTGGCCGGACTAACTTATAAAAATTACTTAAATAAAGACTGGTCACTTACCAAAACACCAGTAGCGCACCTAGAATTTTCCTCTGGGGGGGGGGTTTTGGTTGGTCATCAAAATTTTTTTATGGTGTTACCTCCATTTTGAGACCTTAAAATGTGTAAGTAATAGTGTCGGAATAGGGTCCTGGGGGGACTCTGAGATAGCGCG